>NW_026973443.1:0-25000 GCF_036172545.1 Culicoides brevitarsis | reverse complement strand
ATTTTAAGTTTACTATTAATTTTTTTTTTAAGTAAATTTGTTCAGAAAAAAATAAATAATTCAATTTTTAAAAATTAAAGTAAATCAATAATTCAAAAAATAAATTAAATGATTTTTTTTTATTTTAAATAATTAAATATTTTTTCTTCTTCTTTTAAAAATAATTTTTTATTTGTTCTGAAATAAAAAAAAATATATATTAATTAAAAAAAATACATGAATTTTTATTAAATTTAATAATATTTAAAAAATTTCAGACTAAAAATAAAAAAAAAATTTAAAATATTTTTTTTTTTTAAACATTTAAATTTTAAACATAAAAACATTTTTTTACTTTAAACCTCTCCATAACTCACAACATTTTTTTTTTCTATTTCAGTTAAACTCAAAACAAAAGAGCTTCGGAATGCATTTTCTGTAATTCACAACTCTCCAACATTTTTTTTTTCTCTCAACGAAAGTGGATTCTTTCCCTCACTTCACTTTCGTTCGCATACTTGATGCATTTTTTTTTTTCAAATGTACAATTAACTCGTGCCTGCATT
The DNA here is from genome assembly GCF_036172545.1 of Culicoides brevitarsis. Classification (NCBI taxonomy): domain Eukaryota; kingdom Metazoa; phylum Arthropoda; class Insecta; order Diptera; family Ceratopogonidae; genus Culicoides; species Culicoides brevitarsis. The sequence goes on along the minus strand of NW_026973443.1, from coordinate 24,455 downwards.
AATTATCATCATCATCTTCCATCCAACTGACGAAGCAACGCATATGCGATTATTCCTGCACTGGCATTTAAGATAATCATCGCCATAATTAACATCAAGAGTTGTGATATCAACATGTTGACGCCGTTGTCGCAACATGCATCGCTTCAAAATATGGCAAAGTCGAGTTTTTTCTCTCTTTCTCGGTTCATTTTTTAATTATTTTTTACAAGTTTGGAGGAAAAAACGTAAATTGTGTGTGTAATTGAGCAAGTTTTCGAATATTTTTCCCTTAAAAAATTTTTTTGAAGCAAAAATATTCAGACCCAATTAGATCTTAATCGACAATTTATGGTAAGTAACATTTATTTGTGAGAAAAAAAAACATTTTTTGTGGCTCATTGTTCATTCATAATTTTTTTTTTTTTTTTCGTTAAAAGAGACGTCAACCCGTTAACACTCTCGTGACATGGCAACGTCAAAACAATGAAAGAACCGTTTAATGTACAAATCTCGCGCGTTTATCGCGCCATTGTTCCCGCCGCGTGTCAAAAAGTCAAAAAATGTGTCAGAGTTGCATCAAAAAAATAACATAACCTTCAAATTTTCGGAAATTTTGGATGTGCGTCATAAACTTGAACCAAAATTAGTAAGTATCGAGAAAAAAACAAAATTTTGTTAAGAATAAATTATTTGTTTGGTTTACTTTTTGTCCAAAAAAACAGGTTTTTCGTGTGATTATCACTTATGTTGCGACAATTCTCGTACGTTGAACCGCCATACGCACATTTCAATGTTAAGACAACATTTTGCAAGTTCATTCTGTTTGTCAGCTCGTTAGTGTGAGCAGCGGCGATTGGGAAAATCCAATTTTACAACGAGACAAAAACCTAAAGTGAACAGTTTTTAATCGAAAATGAAGCAAAATCTGATGGGATTTCAGTTTTTTCGCATTTCAAAGTGTTTTTTTCGAAAAATTAACACAAAGAAAGTTGATTCATCCTCAATGTAACAACATAACTGCGTGCCATACATGTGAAAAATGTAAATAAATCGACACATATAAATACAGTTTGGACTTCGTTCGGGAGCATCAGTGTTGTAAAGGACAAGAAACTGTCAAGAACTTTCGTGAAATTGAAATTTTTGTAAAAATGAACTCACAAATTGTCATTTTTGTCGTTATTTTGTGCATTGCAAGTGCAATTTCAGGTAAGAAATCAAAAAAATTTTTTATTTTATTAAAAATGATAAAAATTTAATTTTAGCTCCGTTCTTTGGAGGCTATGGCGGCTACGGAGGCTATCCTTATGGAGGATATGGCGGATATGGAGGCTATCCATACGGCGGAGGTTACGGAGGATATCCTTTCGGAGGTTACGGCGGATTTGGAGGCTCCTCAGCATATGCTTCAGCCGGTGCAAGCTCCTTTGGCGGATTTCTCGGTTAAAAATCGTAAAAAATTTCTAAATGAATTTTAATTTTAAGAAAAAAAAAATATAAATAAAAATAATAATTTATTAAGATAGAAAGTAACCCAAAAAAAAAATTAATTTGTCATAAAATCCCGTCAAGTTCACGATCAACGTGTGCCATTGAACCATAAAATAATTTCTGACGTCATTTCGAGTCTTCTTCTTTTTATTTTTTGTTGACGCGATTTTTTCTTGTTTTGCTTTGCGGCAGTAGAAACGCACTTTTGTTTACATTTTCGGTTGTTGTTTATTTATCTTCTAAAAAATAATAATTTTTTATTGAGATCGCGTCACAAACGAGATTTTATCCATTAACCGGATTTTTGTTTACTTTGAAAAAAAGGTGATTTTTTAGAATGGAAATTGTTGGCAGACGTGATTTTAAGAGTTTTGTGAAAGGAAAAATTATTCTTAAAAGTATGAGTCATTTTTTATTGAATTTTTGGAAAATTTTTAAATGTTTTTTAGTGAAAATATTTTTTTTGAATAACTTTTGTTAATATATTGCGTCATTAAATACCGTTTGAGAAAGATAATATTTATTTTTTTTTGAATTGTCTCAAATTTAAATTTAAGTACAAAAATGAACTTTAATAAAATTTAATTTTTTTTAAATTATTTTATTTATAAAAAAAATTAAAAATAAATAATTAGATGTAAAATTGTTGTCCATATTTGAGAAAAGTATAAAATTATAAGAAAATAAAATTTTATTAATATAAGTAAATAATTTTTTTATTAATTTAATTTAAATAAAAAATAATCATTTGAGTTAAAAAAAAATTTTTTATTCATTTTTTTTAAATTTAATTATTTTTATTTAATTTATTTTTCTAACTATTTTACTTTAATTAAAAAAAATATTTTTATTTATTTTTTAATATAAATTAAATGTGATAATAAATTATTAATAAAAATATAATAAAATTGATGAAAATTTAAATTTTGAGAAAAAAAATGATAAAACAATAACTCGTCAAAACAAAAATTTATTGATTAATTTAAAATTAAGAAAGAACAATTTTTTAAATTCTTCTGATTAGCGACAAAAATTAATATTTTTTATCAGAAAAAATAAATTTTTAACCAAAAAATCCGTGAAAATAATTTTTATAAAAAAAAAAATTAAAATCGAAAGTTCTCGTTTCGTAACCTTTCACAAAAACAAGTTCTTAATTTCAAGTTCAAGTTCACTTTTTTTCTTGATTTCGGTTCAATAACCTCTTTCGTCACTCGATCTCGTAAATTTTGCATTTTTATACATAACCTTAACAAAATCTCAAGCTAAAAATTCTAAAAGTCATCTTAATTTCTCATCCAAATCTCTAAATATTCCGTTGAATCTCTGCAAAAACACATTCGAGGACTATCTAGTTCTATCTGGTTTTGCAAAAAAAAAAAACAGAGAGAAAAATTACTTAATTTCGTCCCATATTAATCTTGAACGGGGATTTTTGCCGAAAATTCGTTCACAAACTTCGTAACGCTCAAAAAATGGAAGAAAACAAAAAAGTTCTTGATACTTGTTGCGCTCTTGTGACGCATCTTCAGAACTTTTTCATTAATCTCTTCTTATTTTTGTTAGAAACTGGTTTTGTTTTTGCTCTAAAGTCTGGAAAGGGAGAAAAAAATTGCATCGCCATATAAAAGCTTCGACGCCGTGAAGCAAAAATTAGTCAATTTCTATCAGCAGAACAGAAAAGAAGTCTTTAAAAAAGTTTCAAATCAAAAAAAAAGCAAATCATCAACCATGAAATTCATTCTTGGAGTCGTTTTAGCTGTATTTTTGATTGCAAGTGCCGTTGCTGTCCCCTACGCTAGACCCATCTTCGGATTTGGCGGCGGCGGTTTCGGAGGATCGAACTGTAAATTATTTTTTTGATTTTTTTTTCTTAATTTTAATTAATTTTTTTATTATTTATTCAGCATACGCTAACGCTGGCTCAAGCTCCTTCGGAGGCGGTTATGGCGGATTCCCCGGATATGGAGGCGGTTTTAGCGGATCAAATGCATACGCAAATGCCGGATCAAGCTCCTTCGGAGGCGGCTTTGGTCGATAAACAGCTTCGTCAAAAAGTGTCAATTTTTTAATTTGTGCGTGAATGTTCCTAAGTCTCTTCAAGTGTGTTTTATTCGCAGTTTATTTTAACGTAATAATTGTCTGAATAAAAAATTAATTTTTTTTCATTAGAATTTTTTGTGTTTTCTTAATTTCTGTCTAAAAATCTAGATTCATCCGGAATATTATGCAAAAGTGACTTGATCAGAAAAACTGGTTTTAATTTTTTTTTTAGTATAAAAGGCAGACGTCGCTCAGATAATAAAATTAGTTGACATTTTTAGTCTATCTTGAACTAAAATCATTAAATTTAGAAAAAAAAAAGTATGAGATCAACAATCTTTTTGATGGCAATTTTAGTTGCTTCAGCATTTGCTGTTCCTCTCGCCAAACCAATTCTCGGCTTTGGAGGCGGATTTGGCGGTTCAAGCGGTACGAAAATTAACTGAATTTCAAAACGAACAATTTATTTATTTTCTTTTATTTTTTACCAGCTTATGCTAATGCTGGATCAAGTTCCTTTGGCGGAGGTTTCGGAGGATTTCCCGGATTTTTCCCTGGAGGAGGATTTAGCGGCTCGTCATCTTACGCAAATGCAGGTTCAAGCTCCTTTGGCGGCGGATTCGGGCGATAATCGAAAAAGTTCCTTATAATTTTAGTAAAAATAAAAGAAAAAAAATTGAATTACAAAAAAAAACTCATCAAAGTCTGTGTCTCAAAAGTAAAGACAAAGTCAACATTGTAACAAAAAAAAATTTTTAAACTAATGAAAGGTATTTTTTCTCTTCGAAGAAAAACGGAAAAAAACAATCGAAGAAAACTTTCTTTATTATTATTATTTCAATTGTAGAACAACCGTTTAATCTCAAAAAACGCAGTAAAAGCTTACGTTACAGAGCAACAAACTTTTCGAGAAACACAAGATGAGACGACGACTTTTTGTTTGTTTTGCGACTTTTTTTTCATTCTGGAAATTTTAACAAGTTTTCATGTCTTTTCTCTTATTTTCGTTTTTTCTTCTTGGCAAACAAACATTTAGTTGAAAATAGTTTCGAGACATATCCGAGCAATGTATAAGCTTAAGAGCGATAAAGACAAACCACTTTAGAGTTTGGGTGAATTTATGCGGAGGCTTTCGGTAATTGGATTATTTAATTTTTTTTTGTGGAAATTTGTCGCCTGTTTGCATTTATTTGCGCTTCAAGTCAACAAATTTTCCCTTAATTAGCAGAGAAAATATGTTAATTTCACTCCTTTTTGTGCAAATTATTTTTTTATGAGTCACAATTAAATGTTGCAGGTTCTGCTTTTAATCACAGTGACCTTGAGAAGTTATGTAAAATATCTCTGTGGAGTGAAGATGAGTTAAATTTGAAACTTCAAGAGAGAAATTTGGAGATTTTAGAGAGAAAATTGAGACCTCAAGAGAGAAATTTAAATCTCTCAGAGAGAAAATTTAGACTTAAAGAGAGAAATTTTAAGCTGTCAGAGAAAAAATTGAGACCTAAAATGAGAGAAATCAAACGCTCTTAGAGAAAAATTTTAGACCTCAAGAGAGAAATGTTATGCTCTCAGAGAGAAAATTGAGACCTCAAAAGAGAAATTTAAAGCTCTCAGAAAAAAAATTGAGACCTCAAATGAGAGAAATCAAACGCTCTGAGAAAAAAATTTTAGATCTCAAGAGAGAAATGTTATACTCTCAGAGAGAAAATTGAGACCTCAAAAGAGAAATTTAAAGCTCTCAGAGAAAAAATTGAGACCTCAAGAGAGAAATTTAAAGCTCTCAGAGAGAAAATTGAGACCTTAAAGAGAAATTTAAATCTCTCAGAGAGAAAAATTAGACCTCAAGAGAGAAATTCAAAGCTCTCAGAGAAAAAGTTGAGACCTCAAGAGAGAAATTCAAAGCTCTGAGAGAATATTGAGACGTCAAGAGAGAAATTTAAATCTTTCAGAGAGAAACTTTAACTTTAGAAATTTAGACCCTTGTGAAGTAAAATTTTACTCTTTTTGCTTCACAGAACAAAACTTACCGAGAAAGAAGAAAAAAATTATTATTAATAAAATTACGTAACAAAAGAAAAACAAGAACTGAAGACAACATTATTTCTTATGTAATATTCTTCCTCGTTCTCTTTTTTCTTATTAATTCAAAAAAAACTTTATTAAAAGAAACATCTTGACCGCCAATAAAAATAAAAAAAAATTCCGAAACTCACCTTTGAGGCGACGCTCCTGTACTCAAACTACCTTGCAAGACCTGATGTTGCCTTTGTTGTTGTTGTTGCTGAAGTTGCTCCTGACTTCGTTGCTCTTCGCTGTCATTTTGATTTTTCTGCTCTTCTTCAACAGCTTCGTCTTCGAGAACACTCTCGTTTGTCACAATTTGTTCTAACATTTGTATTTTCAACATGATTTATTTTTTTTTTTATTTTTCACTTTTAAAAAAAAAATATTTTTTTATTTTAATTGATTTTGACGGATTTCTTCACTAATTTTAGTTTTTTAGTCAAATTTACATTTTGACACATTTTTAAATTTTTTTTTCTGTAATAAAATAAAATTTATTGAAGAAAATTTGATTTATTGTAACACACGGAGAAACAAAAAAAAATGTAAATCTAATAAAATAAACAACGCCATCCACACAAATTATTCAAAAATGAGCAAAAAATAAATGATAAATGGTTTTCATTCAATACGGAACAATAAACAATGGAGCAATTTTCGAGTCGAGTGTGGTTTGAGACTGACGTGAGATCTCAAGTTTGCATTTTTCGATGAATTACGAGTCAAAAAGTGACACAAAAAACAAAAAATGATCGATTCTAATCGTCATTAACGCGCAACAAGTTCATCGACTTCCCATAAAAGGCCCGTAATTCGATAAATTTTCGATTTTTTTTTTAACTTTCACATCGTTTCGTGCCATATTTAGCACCTCGAAGCACAACAAGGTCTCTCGTCATAACTCACGATAAATAGATATTCTACCATTATTTATGAAAAATTGCTCGTTAATGCAACGTTCGGCAACCCTGAGCTTGATAGACCAATATTTAATATTCAACACGTTGTTCGTCGTGGTGTCGCTAAAAATGATCTAAACAAGGTGTGAGAGTTAATTGTTTGCCCGAATCAACTTTTTGGGCACGTTTACATCCGTCGACAGGCGAAATTTCGTTACAAATGCAAACAATTTTCGGGTGATTTGCCGCAAAATAACTCAAAAAACGAGTCTAGCGTAAAATAACACAACGAAATTTTCGAACAAATAAAAATGCTTCGAAACAAACATGGACCAGCAGAAACATGCAGAAGACGATATTTGCCTCAATTAAACATTATTTCATTCTGTTTCTATTTCATTAAACACTGCACCGACAAATGAATGCACTTTGCGAAATTTGTAGGTTATGTCTGTTTGTGTATTGCCTTTGTGCATATGTTTGGTTGCAATCATTGCAGCTCTTGTCATTAACACAGTTTTCATATTAAAATAAATAAGTTTTATTCATTTCAGTTTTATTATTATTGGTATTTTTAGCAGTAAATGTTCAGTTATTGTAGAAAATCATCGTTTCTCAAATAAAAATATTTTAAAAATTTTTTTTTTAAATTAAAAAAAAATTGAATTAATTAATTTAATTATTTTAAATATTCAAAAATTCAAATTTTAAAATTCTTAAAATAATTAATTTTTAAATTAATTTTTAATTTTTTTTTTAAATTAAAAAATTGTTTACTAAAAATTTGTTAATTTTTTTCAAAGTTTCTCTCAAAAAAATTTTTTTTTTCAACAATAATTTTTTGTTTAATAATTTAGAATTTATAAATAATTTTTTTTTTAAATTTTGAATTTTCCATTTTGTAATTTTTTTTTTATTTTTTTCAATTATAATTTTTTTTATGAATTTAACTTTTTTTTTAATTTTTTTCTAAAAAAAAAATTCATTCAGATTTTTTTAATAACTTTTTTTTAAGTTTTTTTTTCTTTTTTTTACTTAAAAAAAATAAATTCTTTCTTGAAAAAAATTGAATGCTTTTAAAAAAACTTTTTTTTAAATATCCTAAAAATCAGAATATTTTTATTAGTTTTTGAATAACAAAATAATTTTAATGTTAAAAAATTTTAAGAAAAATTAAAAATTATTCTTTAGGTATTTATTTTATTAAAATTTGTATTTCATTTTTTATTTATATTTTTTTTTAATTTTTAAATTAATTTTTTTTTTAATTTCATTAATATTTATCATTTTTTTTATAAATTCTGCAAATTTTAAATTTAAAAATGCAATCTTATTTTTTTTTATTTTATAATTTAAAATAAATTATTTTTAAAAAATTATTTAAAAATTAATTTCAGAATTTTTTAAAATTTATGTTAAACAGAGAAACTTTAATTCTCCACAAAAAAAACACACAATAAAATTGCATTGCATACTCGCTTTGTTTGTTCATTTGTCCATTAATGAAAAAAAAGTTATTATTTTTGTGGAGAATCTAAAACATAATAATGAAATTTAATGATAATTGTTATTATCATCATTTTTAGTCATTATTATGATCACATCTCCATTAAAAAATATTATTGGATGCAACGACTCGCTTTCATGTGGATGAGAAATTAGTTTGAACATGACTTTTAATTAACGGCATTCAATTTAATTTAAAACACATTCCCGAAATTGGTCGCACCAATAAATCTCAATGAGACGAAGAAAAAAAAACAAAAGAAATCAAAGACACAATTGTTTTCGTGAATATCTTATCTATTTAAATAAATGCAATTACCGATGTTGTAACACTTTTTGTCGGACAACGACGACGTTTGGTAACCATCTGTTGAATGATTATTTGTGTGTTGTGATGTGAATGGATGATAAGACGAAGGCAAAATGAGGTTTATTTGTTTGTTTGAACGTAAAATAAAAAAAAGGGATTTTTGTTAAAAAGGCACATCGACGTCTCGTCTGAGGATTGGATCAACAAACAAACATGAAAAAAAAGAGGAAAAAAATCAATCATTGAATAAATAAACAAAATGCAGCGACTTACAAGGGAAAGGAATTTGTGTGTGTTCCTTTTGCGGCGACAATAGAAAAAAAATTATAGAAACCAAAAGTGTTAAGGCGATAAGAAAGCGGCGGCATGTAAAAGTATTTGTTGAGATAGAAAAAAAGTTTAGGATTTGAATTTGAAAGGGAAATGAACTTGATTTATGATTTTGATGTTTTTTTTTCAGTTAAAAAGTTTTGAATTAGAGCCAAAAATTTTATTTTATGAAATTTTTATCCTCAAATTTTTTTCTTAATTTTCTAATTTTTAATTTAATATTTATTTTTAAATATTTTAATTTTTAAGTTAATTTATTTATTTATTTTTTTTCTATTGTTTTTAAATTATACCTATCTAATTTTTATTTTTTTATTTTTTTTTAATTAATTTTTTTATTTAATTTTTTTATTTTTATTTTTTTTTTATTTTTTTTTTTTTTTTTTTTTTAATTTTATTTTTTTTTATTTTTTTTAATGTTTTTAAATTTTTTTTCTTTTTATTTCAAATAATTTTTTATTTATTTAATTTTATTTATTTTAAATATATTTTTTATTTTTTTTTTTTGTGGCTTTAAAATATTTTTTTTTTAAATTAATTTAATTATTTTTTGAATTAATTTTTTAACTTATTATTATTTTAAGAAAATTTTAATTAAGATTAATTTAAAAAATAAATTTAATAATTTTATAAAAAAATGAATTTTTGAATAATATTGAATAATTAATTATTTTTTTTTTATTTTATTTATTTATTTATTTTTTTTTTAATTTAGATCAATAAAAAAAATTTCATCAAAAAATTTTGAAAAAAAAAATAAAAATCTTAAATTTTTCTTTTCTAACAAGATTTTTAGTTCAAATTAGTTTACAAATTACTTCACATTCATCGACAACATCATCAAAAGAAACAACCATTGATGATAACCCTCTCTCCTCTATTTAGCCTTTTACTCTTAAACTTGCACACTGAACAAAAATCTTCCTACAAAACGACGGAGATAGACACAAATTAGCATCTAAATTAGGTTATCACTGACATTTCTCTGAATATTCCGTTTTATGACAACAACTTTACGTGCGATTGCTTCGTTTTGCTTTTCTCGCTTAGAGATTATCGGAGAAGACAGCATGGCGACTTTTACATGAAGATAAGATTTTACGATGTGCCGGGGCGTTAATTAAGCCCTCAAATGAAAAAATATTGACCGGAAATCGAAATTAAACCGCAAAAAACTTTCTCGTTTCAGACCAAAAAAAATTTCTGCGACGAAAAAATGAACAATAACTTTTATTTATTGTTTTTATTTTTTCGAACGGGCGAGACTTACAGCAAAATTTATTTTCATAGACAACGACGCGGTACGAAAATGACATGCAAGCAATTGTAAAACTAAATTACATTTGTAATAATAATAAAAGTTTTTACAACAATAGCAACATATTGTTAGGAATTTGGGTCACTCATGTCTCTCTCTTGCCTCTGTACCGTTGTCTCGTTGTTTTATTCTGAGCATTAATTCGATCGACGTTTTTTGTTTTTTTCGAATTAATTGAGCTTTACTACCTTGAAATCCGCTCTCGGAAGGGTAAAACGACAAAAAAAAGGTCACGTGGTTTCAAATAACCACAAAGTGTTCCAAAAGCGATATCATGTCAAATGAACGAGCGACGATAAAAAAAAAAGGCAATAAAAGCAACATGTTGTCTCACAAAAAAAAATTCGAATAAAATTCATCGATGAGGTCTGCTTTTATTATTATTCGATCGTCTCTCGGTTTAGAAATTTTTTTTTGTGTTTATTTATTAGTCATTAGTTTGCTTGTTACTTCCATATGGTTTCGGAACTGCATATTATCACCAAATAAATTCAAATAAAATTCCGGTTCGTGTGAAAAAAATGCAGAGAAAATAATCAAGAATCAATTCAAGCGCATTAATATTCAAGCAGATTGTCTTTCTGTTATTTTTGTTGCTCAAATATTTTTTTTTCTTCGCCTTCGAAAAGAGAAAAAAAATCAAAAAATGTACAACAAGCAAAAAATTCAATCCTTGTTCCTCAAACTCTATTTTTAGCCTCGTTTCGATTAATTTATGCCATATTTATTCCTTCGCTTTCGATGAACGAAATAAAAATCAATGCAAGCAGTGTGTCAACGTCCTGAGTTACGCCACATACCGTGCCATAAGTAACCAAGTAAAAAGCGATGTACAGCTTCACACCGTTTAATGAAATTTTTTTATGTTTTTTTAATGAAATTTTTGACTTGAGCGCATTTTTACTTGAATTTTTAAAAGATTTTTAAAAAATATTTCAAAAAATTTTATTATTTTTTATTTTATTAATTTTTTTTTTTATTTTATTAATTTTTTTTTATTTATTTATTTTTTTTTTTTTATTAAAACAACTAATTTTGTTGAAAAAAAAATAAAAAGAAAATTAATTTTAAAATTTTAAGTAAAATTTTAAAATGTAAAAGCTCTTAAAAGTCACTTGACAAATTTTTATATTTTTTTTATTTTAATAAAAATTAATTTCAGTTAATTAAATAAAAAAAATAAAAATTATTGAAGAAATATTTTTTGAGAAAAAAAAGTCACGTGAATAAAAATTAATAAATTATTATCTTCTAAAAACTTATTAGTTTGAATCAATTTTATTAAAAATTTATAATTTATCAGTTTTTTAGCATAATTTAATTGAAATAACTCAAAAACTGATTTTAAATTTTTTTCGATTTTTTTAAATTGTTTTTCAGATTAATGAACAATACTTTTTTTTAATAAATTCCTTTTGTTTGCCTTTTATTATTTTTTTGAAATTTTTTTTAATTGTTAAATTTACAAAATTTTTATCTTTAATTTTTTTTTCTTTAAAAAAAATTTTTATTTTTAATTTTTTTTTCTTTAAAAAAAATTTAAATAAAAAAAATCTTAATTAAAAAAATAGATGATTAAAATTTTTAAAAATATCTTAAAATAATTTTTAACAAAAAAAATTTTGTTTTTTAAATTTTTAATAAACTGACAGACCCAAAATAACTCGAATTTATTTTTTTTTTCTGAAAAAAAATTTCATTAGCAGAAAAATCGTCGCATAATGTATTCAGAAATTACATTTCATGAAAATTGTAATAAAAAAAGGAACAAGTGAAAAACAAAACACGACGTAAAATTTGATTAATTCCATGCGTGTCACTTTCACGAATAAACAAAACGCCGTTTTAACTAAAAGCAAAATGAACTAAAAAAGAATCGTTCTGTATATTTATTTGAATGCAATCAATTTTATGAGAACCTACATCGTCAATAAAAGGAGGCACACGACGAGTAAATAGGAGAACATTGCATAACAAACACGATGATGATGATGACCTAAATAAATATGTTTTTTTTCTTTTCTCTGTAGTCGCAACAACAGAGCAGCAGAAGTAGCAAAGAAGACAATATTGATTCAAGTTTTCTCGTCTGTGGTGTTATTATAAGCTATTATGCGATATTTTTATTATTATTATTTTGAAATTCTATACTGCATGAGGAACAAGAGAGAAAGATATCCTTGCACACATGTATGAACCACAAACGAAACGGTAATTTGTCTTGTCGGTCAGTAGGGAGGAATTCGTATCTCATTTCCTCTTCGAACTCTCGAGCGCAGCAGATATCGCCCCGATGGCTATTCTACTCTATTTACGGTAAATTACTCACATATTATTGCCATTATATTGGAAATCAGACACATTATAACAATTATTGTAGTTGTGCCATGAAGTTTCTTTTTCCTTCTTCTGCGTTCTAATGAAGAGGATTAAATGAAAATTATAGAAGAGCTTTAAAAACCCGAACGTTCTTTGTATGCAAGTTTTGTACATTTCAAAGGATTTAATTTGAAATTGAAGAAAAATGAAATGGTTTCGAGGAAAATTCGAAAAGCACAAAGGCAACTATTAAGTTAATTGCATTTCAGGATTTTTCCTTCACGTGAGGATTTGTGGTTATTTATTATTTTATATGGAAAATGTTGGAGATCAATTTTATTTTCCTGGAAGCTTCTTTTCAAAGGCATTTTAGATTTCTGTTGAATAGATTTTATTCTTTCACTCTTTATTATTTCCTGTTCATGACTTAAAATTTCGAGATTTCGATTTATTTCTAATGGTTTTCTTCAGAATTGTGGTAAATTTAGGTAAGATAATTTTTTTTCATTTATTAAATTTTTCTGTATTTTTTTTTTATTTTTTTTTTTGTTTTATTTATTTATTTTTTTTTTTTATTTTATTTTTTTTTTTTTTTTTTTTGAAAAAAATTTTTAAACGGTTTTTTTAATTCTCGATATTTTTAATTTTTTATTTATCTCTTTTTATTTTTAATTAAATTTAACACTTAATTATTAAATTTAATTTAATAAAATTTATTTTTTTAATTTTTTTTTTTCATTCTAAATTAATTTAAATTTAATTTAAAAATTTAATACATTTTAAAATATTTTTTTAGCTTTAAATTAATTTTAAATTATTTAATTTAATTTTTTTTAAATTTTTCAATTAATTTTGAATTTCATTAAAATAAAAAAAAAATCAATTTCTTAAACATCTGAATATAACAGAAAAAATTTAAGCCAAAAATAGCAAACATTTCGACGTAAGATATTTCATTCAAATTTACCATAATATTCCATAAAATAATTTCCCGGAAAATAATTTGGGACAATTTCAATTCGTAATTCATATCACGTTGAAAGACGAAAGTTCAACTGAATTGCATTCATTCTACGAATTATAACTTCAGCTTTCCTTTTCTATGAAAAATTTTGTTCTATATTGTCCTGTCACGTTGTCTGTATCAACGTGTCTTCATAGAATGAGGAGTATTAAAATGAGAAACGTCACTTTTGACCTTGAAATGATACTTTAAACGTCAGAAATTAAAAATATCAAATTTTTCTTGGAAATTTAAATACTTTTAGGTCTTTTTCGTTAATTGAACCCAAAAACAAAAGATTTCGTCCCTTAACAATGACCTTGACATTCGCTCCGTAACAGTTACTAATTATAATTATTACAATATGGTTATGTTTTAATATTGTAACCAAAAATTTATCTCCATTCACCTTTTTCTAATTGGATCTTTTTTGCTAACCAACATTTTATGTCGTATCTCATTATTTCGAACCTTCTTGCCATTTCCATTGGTTTTTGTAAGACTCCTTTGTAATAACTCGATTGTCACCCAAATAATTTGGAATTTCAGGATAAACCATTTTTTGACTGAACTTCATGAAAAGTATCGGAACAATACAATTTTGCGAATATCATATCAGCCACGCACACACTTCGCTGTTATTATTTCGGATTATGATATTACTACTACTGCCTTACTTTCAAAACGTTTCTCGGCATTGTTTGAACATAATACAACATTTTTATTTATTGTTATTATTTGTAGCTAAATATTAGTAGACGTTTGAGAGAGAAACTTGCAGCCTTGAAAGATTCGTATTAAGTTCGGAGCTCGCTAATACGAGAGACACGTTTTTACTTTATTTTATGTCTCGCGTAAAAATTGTAATTTTTGGTCATAATCGTCGAAGACGATAAAAGGTTATGACTGCACAAAATGGACACAAAAGTAATTTCTTTCTTTTCAATTCATTGTCTGCTGGATTGCTGCTACAACGACACTCAAACAATAAAAGGTCAATAACGGCACCAATCATCATCAACCATAGAACATTAAGTCTGGTAAGTAAATTGCTTGAACGTTCCTCGAATGAAAACCTTTTATCATTTTTTATGTTTTTACATTTTTTTTTTACTTTTATGGAACAAACCAAAATTAATTGTGAAGGAGGAATTGTGGGTTGATAAAGAAAAAAAAAGTCTTTTAATCTCTTAACCTTTGTCAAATCCAAAGTCATATCTAGAAGCTAAATACTTAAGAAGAAGAATGAATCTGAAGCAAAAAGAGAAGATGAACAAACAAAAAACGCAGCAACCTGTAAATAATTGGTGAACGGATTAAACTCGTCTTGAACTCATCTTTTGTTTTATCGCACGAGTTGCAGCCCGCACGATTCAGAGGAAAACTTTGTACAAACAGGAAACTAAATTTATGATGGATCGGTAAGTAGTCAATACGGTAGCAAAGTTTATTAGAAGTTGTAGGAATTGCTAAGAGAAGCAATCAATTTTCTGTTTTTCATACTTTTTCCGTTCAAAGTAGGTTCAACAATGACAAGAGAAGAGCAGAAACAATAAAAAAGTTCCGAGAAAAGTTCAATTTACAGAAAAAGTTAATAAAAACGCTTCATGGGAAATACTTGAAAGATAAAAATTGAAAGGAGCTCGACAGTTTCAGTGAAAAAGCAATTTACGATATTGACAATTATTAACTTTGTAAGCCAGATGATTTGAAAACCAATCGTTTTTTTGTGTGTTCATGCTTTATAAAACAAAAAATCTTCGAAATTTTCAACGAGAACATTGAGGATATGACGAAACCTATGGAGATCCATTTTCAAAATTTTTCCTAAAAATAAATTCTTTGAAACCCTCTTAAAAGTCCAACAACCTCAAGCCTCATGTCCGTTTTCATCCTAAAAAATTTGTCTATCATCTCCCCACAATTCCTTCTACCACAAAATTTAACTTAATAAATAAAGATATAATTTATTTAACCCATTCACTCATCTGACAAAAGCCTTCCTGTCTTTTGCCACACACACAAATACAACAAAATATAGGTACGAACCTTTTTCACAAGAATTTTTAATCCAATTTGTTACCATTAAACTCCTTTCTTTGCGTTTGCTTTACTGTTCCTGCATAAATTCCGAAGATAATCCGTTTATCATTTTATTTTATCTCTCTCTTTGCGAAATCATTAAATTTTATCAATTTAAACTTTTTTGTTTGTTGTCCACTTTTTGTTGTTTGTTTATAATAATTTCATAATAATGATAATTAGTTACACTTTATGTACTTTATGACTTATTTTTGATAACAAACACAATTTATTTTTTGCGATAAGGACTTTGCTTGACTTTGATTCGTCATTTATGATTTTTTTATTAATTTTTTTTTTTATAATTTTTATAGAGAGGAAGACACTCAACACTTTATTAATATATTTTTTATGATTTTTTTTTATTTTAATATTTTTATACATTAAACATGATATTTTTTGTTAATAATATTTTTTTTTAATTATTATTCAATAATAAAAAGTTATCTACTGCCCGCACGAATTCTTATCAACGTCTTTGTCACTTTTTAAATACAAGTCAAAAAATCTTCGTCATTTCGTGTCAAAGTAACAATTTCTACTGATCGCCAAGTTTCTTGTAATATTTAGGTACTAATAGATTTTGTTCAAAAAATAATCATCGCAATAAATAATGAGATAACTTCACTTCCAAATTCAGCGTTAAACCGCTCTTGCGACAGTCTATTTGAGAAGCGACAAATCGACGATCTTGCCGCCTACACGATTCTATTTCAACTGGCAAGTAATGTGTTGCAGAGACTTTTTTGTTTGTTATTATTATTATTTTATACATATTCACAGAGACTCCAAACAACTGTTATATTTGTAGCAAAAAATTTTTTTTTGTCATGCAACCAGTACGGCACACACACGCGAATGTACTTTTACATAACTTGTGCTGTGTGTTGCTGCTTTTACTCTCCGAAACACGAACGTAGCTACGAGAGTGCCTGCAATTAGAATGGGGAGTACGCGAACGCCACACAGACAATTGTAGGCCAAATCAGTACCAAGAGTCATGAAATTGTGTGTCGATAGACCGAAGACAGAGAGAGAGAATGTTGAATAAATACAGAGAAAGACAATGAAGCAACAGTTTTTTATGAAGATTTACGATTTTTTGAGAATTTTTTAAAAAATCGTAAATTTTACATAAAAAAAACTAAACTTCAAATAACTTTTTTTTTGGCAAAAAGATGTCAACCCTATTAAAATTAACATCTCAATCCATCAAATCCTCCAACCACGCTTTACTTCAAGTACATCGATATAGAGTTAAATCTGCTGTAAACTGTTGCGCTCCAAAGTAAACATCACGAGCTACGAGCTACAGAAACTCATACTCGTGAATCTAAACAAAACCGATGTTGATAGAAAGCAGACGGTTTGTTCTTGTCAGTACAGTTGTGTGTGATAATGAAAACATTACTCACAACTCTCTTCTTCTTCGTCGTCGTCGTCACTTCGGCTATCGTACAAGCAGCAATAAATATGTGTCACACACAGAAATGCAATATATCATCCACGATAATGTGACAAACGTTAAAAAAAGAGAGAATTTTATAATCCGTTATTTGTTTTAAATAAACAAATTTTTTTATCAACTTTGGAATTTCTTCAGTTCTCATAGAAAGTGAACAAAAAATTAATTATTTAACCAAATGCAGAAGGTCAGTTTTTTTTTCACAGACTCTGAGACGACATTCAGTATTTGGATATGAACCAATTTTGCATTTTACGACAGAACAGCAGAAAAAGAGAAGCACATGCGCTTTTCATGTTCTACCGGTGTTTTTGCGAGATACTAACAGGAAATGTATTTTCTGAACTGATTAGCTGTTTTGTACCTTACACGAAGTAATGGTTTTCCCGGCATTGTATAAGGCAAGAAATACAATGATGATGAATGGAATGGAACGTAACCTAGTCAAGTAATGAAAGATTAATGTAAGGAGTCAACAGTTTGTTTTGCTTTGGGACAGTTTCTCTACTTGTGAGAAAGTGTATTTTGGATGAAGAAAGACAAGTTTAAGTTTTGGGTTTTATGTTGAAATTAATGAATGGTTAAATTTTTTGGAAAAGTTCATTTTGAGTTTTTTTTTACTTTAGGCAAAACAGAAATTTTATTGTTTTGGATTTTTTTATAAAAAAATTTTTTGAAAAATTTATGGACCAAAAAATTTTTTTCTGAAATAAGGCGTTGCCTTTTTTGATTCTTTAAAAATTAAAACCTGCTGAATTTTTGTTAAAAAAATTATCCTTATTTGTTTAATGAATCGTTAATGAACTAATCTTGAATTGAAAAATTTAAATCGAAAAAAAAAAATAAAAATTTGAAAACTCATAAATATTTTCAATTAATTTATTTTAAGGCGACGACTTTTTTATAAGAAAAATTTTCAATCAAAAATAATTTTTTAGGTTTTTTTAAAAAGTCTTATAATTTTTCATGAAAGATAGAAAAATAATTTTTATCTGAAAATTTACGATAATTTAAATAATTTCAATTTAAGGCGTCGCTTTAAATCTATTTCAATAATAATTTCAGAACAATTTTATCTCAAAATCCAGTTTGTCTATCTCATCTCATCGAAATTTTCTCATCATTCAATTACAAATTCAAAAATATCACTTACACTTACTTTCCAAATGATGCTCTCAGTTACGAAACGTGCTCTTTTCATCTCCATGTACTTTAATGTGGTTTTCTGCTTCACTACCTTGCGTAACAACAACATTAAAATTGTCACACAAAAGCTTCTATTCAATTTTTCTATTATTATGCCGATCGCATAATAATGATGATGATGACCAAAATCTCTCTTGTATTTACAAAGCACTCCTGTAAAAACATTCATCACTCCCCGAACGACATTTTTGTCGAAAAAAAAGTGAAAGGATTAGTTTTAATGACCAAAACTACTGACAATGATCTAATTCTCGGATTTGATAGCCCACTGTCCAGTTGTTAGGTCAAAAATTTTAATTATTTTTTCCTTTTATTTTTACACGAAATTTAAAGGGATTACATGCACTTTCATTGCGTCAAATGAAAAAAGGTTTCAAATTTATTTTTGTTATTGTTGCTGGACAAGTTTTAACGTTTATTTTTGTTGTAGTAGGTAAATTACAATCAAATGCATTTTATGCAAATGCGAGGAACATCAAATACGAGTTAATTTAAATTATTTTTCAACCCCTTCTCTGACCCTTTTATGAATTCTCGTCACGATTGCATGGACATGGAAGAGATTTCGTTCATCTGTCATGTTAAGTGCCGTGTTTTTTTTTCATCTGAAGTGTCGCATGTAATCCGATGAGATGTTTGTAAACAAGGAAGGAGTTGAAGAGTTTGCATTTTCGTGATCGTGTCATATTGATATGTCGTAATGAAAAGAAAAGAGTGATCAAGTACTTCATAAAAGCCTTCAAAAAAAAACGAACGTTAGTTCATTAGTGAGTTCAGCATCCCCCTCTTCGATCGACTTAATTACTGCCGAATGCGACATCAATTTATCACTCGCACGGGTAAGTTTTGATTAATTTTTTTCATCTCACTTCCCTTCATGGAAACTGGAAATTGAATATTGCGAAGAACCGGAACGCGCTGATCATCGGCGAAGGGAGACCAAATGTGTGGAAAATCTACTCCCGACAAAATCACTCAAACCGACATCATGAGGAAACAAACAAAAACGTTTTTATGTTGTTATAATGAATGTAAATTAATCATTTTTCTCTCCTGTTTGATGTTGTCACATCGATGATGCTTCACGCTTTGATTTGCTTTTGATGATTTTTTTTTTTTTTGTTATAAATGATGCAAAAATATTTTTCAGCTTTGAATAAAACTTTACAGTAAATTGAAAAGAAAAAAAAACTGAACGGTCATCAATTGAGAGAAAAAAAATTATGGCGAAAAATGAGCACACCCAGTTATGGCAAACATAATAACGAGTAATCAATGAAGAGGTTGAACTGTACATTTAGCTCCGATTCATAAAGATGAAGAGCAAAACTCGTGACGTTGGAGAAGAAAAGAAAAACAAACATAAACAATAAACAGGTAACAAGCAACGATTATTCATTCAATCTGTGTTGTTATGTAAACAACTTGACTTGTCTTGACTCGGTTCGAGATAATCTTGACATGCAAAAGAAATTACGGTAGCATTTGCACGCAGAATTTATACGATGCTGACTTGCGAGAAGAAGGTGTGCGTGTGCAAGTTGGTATATGGGACAATGAATGAGAAACAGACGGCAGAAGAAAAAAACTTGAAGCGGTAATTTCTTTAATGAATTGAATTGAATTGGGTCATTCGTATGCCGCCCGTTAGAAGAATTAATTTCTGCGGAGGTGATATTCTCACATTGATTGATCAAGTGTTTTTCAATTAATCTGAAGTTTTGTTTGCAGAAGTTTTTCTTTTGTGTTTTGAAGACTTGTTTGACAAAAAGTACAAGAATAGGATGATTTTTTGATGAATTATTGAATTTGCTCTACAATTCAATAAATGGCTCAGTTTTTGCGAATTTTTACAATTTTCGTTGGTTCAACAATTCAGTTATTCTTTGGATGATCTTCAATTTTTTTGTTTATCTAAAAAAATATATTTATTTTTTTTTATATTCAAAATTATTTTTAAAAAAAATACTTACTTGATTTAAAAAATCTCTTATCCTTCTAAAAAAATTTTCCAGCCTCTGAAGTAAAATTCACAATTTTTTAAAAATAAATTTTAATTCAAGTTAATATCTTTTTAATGAGGTAATTTAACGAAAATTCATCACTTTAAAATGTAAATATTTTCCAACAATTTGTCTTTTTTTCTTTCACTCTAATTTGAAAATTATTCCAGAATTTCCATCAAAATCTCATAAAAATTCAAAAATAACGACAATTATGATGTTTTATGACACCCAAACAAAAAATAAGGGAGTTAGTGTCACATAACGCGTGATTGCATCTCTCGTCTGTTGATCCTGTACAATAAAAATTATGATGCATTCACCTCTTTTTTTTTGTACTATTCATAGACAATTGCACAATGAAAGTAATCCTGTAAATTGTAGGTAAATATTACAGAGGACTTGCAATGCGCATTGCCATTGCTGTACGATGACATAAATTAAGTTCTATTGAATTTATGTAAATTAAGTTTTTTCTACCTATGAATTTTTTGCTGGATTTTTTTTCTTCATTTTTCATTTAAATAAATGTGAATGAATTATGATTAAGTCAGTGTAAAATTCTGTTGAATAGATTTAATTATGATGAGTTCTTTTTTTTAATTAAATCCACAAAAAATAAAAATTCATGTTTGTGGTTCGAAAATTAACCCTTAAGCCTTCTTTTGTAATTTTTTTTCAGAACTTCAACATACAAAAAAATGTCATAAAATGCTTATAAAAATATAAACAGAGATCAAAAAATACCAAAGAAAAAAAAATATGAAAAGACACTTAAAATTTTTTAGCAAGAATTTTTATTTAATTTTTTTTTATGAAATGAATCTGAATCTAAAATACTAAATTTAATAAAAAATTAAAAGATAAAAGAAATTTTTAATTTTTAATTAGAAAATTTATTTATTATAATAAAATAAAAAAAAATATTTTATTCAATAGAAAAAAATAATAAATAAATATGAAAAATATTTTTATTTATTTTTTTTTATTAAATAAATTAAATTTTTAAATTAAAAAAAATAATTAAATTTAATAAAAATTTAATTTAAATTTTTTTTAAACAATTATAAATTATAAAACAAAAATTTAATTAAAAAAATGAAATTTTATATTGAATTAAAATTTTATTTAGTTTTAACTAATTTAATAAGTCAATGAAATTAAATTTTTTCCTCATTTATTTTTATTTTTAATAAAGTGTTTTTTAAATTTTTTACTTTAATTTGTTTTTTAATAAATTAAATTTAATTTAATTTTAAATTAAAATTTAATTTATTTTTTTTAATATTTTTTTTCTTTTAATTTTTGAAAGTTTTAAAATTATTTTTAAAAAAATCTTAATGAATCCTGAAGAAATATTTTAAAAATAAAAAAACTAAATATTGAAGAAATAATTTTAAAATATTTAAAAACTTACCTTGCTGGCGACACATTCAACGTCAAATGATACACAGGACGACGAAATCTGAAAAAAAATGCAAAAAAAATTATTGAAATTATTTCAAGCAACCCTCCTACATTCCTAACAATAATAATGACAGAAAGCGCATAAATAACAAACAAGCTTTTAATTCCTGAACAAACAATGCCAAATTATTGGTTGTCCAACAGACAAAAACATCAGAAAATTGGTGCGGTTCAAACTTATTGTTGTAATAATCAATTTTGTTGTAAAAAGGAATCCGAACAAAGCTCACACGGCACACGTTCGACAAAAGGGGACAAAATTTTACAAATAAATTTTAAACAAATATAATAAGAGATCAATGGATTTGTTGTATTGGTCAAAAGAGAAAACCTATTATTATGATGTTATTACGAAGTTTTTTTTTCTCGTCGTCATTTATTTGATTTAGTTGTCAATTTGCATCGGAATAACAATGGCAAATGCGCCGGATGATGCTTGGAAAGAGAGATGCGGTCAGAAAAGAGGATTAATTTAGTTTTTGCTTTATCATGCAATAATTTACATGATTATAGGCCGATATTTGAATGTCACGTGCCAGGTGCATGATTCCCTCTTCCGCATTTCCGAAAAATTCAACGGAACCAAAAATTAACCGCAAAACAATGGAAAAACGAATCACATTCAATATCGATTGATTTATATCTTAATTTGATCAAGTCTTGTGTAAAATTGCTCTTGCTCCTCGTTTCTGATGCGGTCTAACGATAACGTCATGAAATCCGAGAAAATGACGTTAAACGATTTCAAATTGCCAGATTGCAACTCGAATCATGAAAAAAATCGGAAAAAACCTAAAAGGGGTTAAATTAACGAATTTTTTGCAACTCGCGATAATTTATTTATTTTTCCTCCCAATTTTCGCTGGCATAAACATTTAAATAAACACCGCGATGCACAACAAAAGGATATTTTTGCAAATAAAGTTACAATATAATTTTTATTTTTCTGCCAGTTGTCTATGACTGTTGTGATTTGAAGTGTGTCGCGTTTGTTGTCCGTGCGTTATGATGCGTAAAATGTGTCGTCGTCGGAATTATGAGGGAATTTATGATATGACAATGCAAAAATATACAAAAAGGGAATTTGATTTCCATTGTTGCAATGCAGAAAAAAAAATATAAATAAACGGAAGAATGGAAAATATTTTTGTGGGTTATGCAAATAAATACAATAGTAATGAGTCAATTTATGTGATACGAGATTTTTTTTGAAAACTCAAAAATTGCTGATTGAATGGGAAGTTTCGTGCAAATAAATTACGAGGACATGAGTTTGGAGTACAGGAAATGGTGTTAATGAGTCGTGAAGAGCTCTTGTAGCTTAAAAGGTTTTGAGTGACAGACGGAAGGGAGTTTGGTCCTAGATTGGAATTTTTAACGGTAAGTTTTTGATTTTTTATTTAATATTTTAAAATTTAATTAAATTTAATTAAATTAAATTTTTTATAAATTTTCTAAATAATTAATTTATTTTTGAACTTTTGAAAATAATTTTTTTTTATTTATTATTTTTTTTTGTTTGTATATTTTTTAATTTTTTTTTATTTTATATATTTTCAGTTTTTGAACGATACTTTTATTTTTTTAAATATTTTATTTTATTTATTTTTATTTCATTACCTTTAAATATTTTTTTTTTTCATTTAATTTATTTATTAAAAATAATAACAGGACAATAACATAATAACATAAATAATAAATAACATAAACAATAAATAATAAATAATAACATAAATAACTAACTAATAATTTTAAAATAAAATTTAAAAAATATTTTTTATTTCTATTTTTTTATTTTATTTAATTTTATTTTTAATTTATTTAATTTTTTCAATTTAATTTATTTTTTATTTTAAAGATTAAAAATATAATTAATTAATTATAAATTTTAATTTTTTTTTTTTATTAAAATTTTTTAAAAATGTGTATTTATTTTCTATTTGAATTAATAATTTTTTTCTATTATTTTTTTTATAATCATTAAAAAATTATGGGTTTCAGTTTTAAAAATATTAATTAATTAAAAATTTTTATTTAATTTATTTAATTTTTAATTTTTATTTAATTTTATTTAATTTTATTTTTATTTTTTTTTTTATTATTATTTTTTTTTATTTTATTTATATTATATTTTGTATTCAAATTTTTAATTTAATTTCTTTTATTTTTTTTTTAATTTAAGGTTATTATTTTCAGGATTCGATAATTTTAGCAATTTTCCATACATAAAAAAAAACACGTGACTTGTTTTTTTTTATTTTGCTACTATTTTTTGTCACAACAATAAAAAAAAAACTCACCTTTTAGTAAACAAAACAAAAATTAACGAACAGTCCGAGTCGAGATCCGAAATAATAATCAGTGCAATTGTTTCTAATGCAATAAATCATTTTGATTTATTATTCCCCCTTTTTTTCGAACCACTTCACGATCTCTACATGAGTCGACATGAGTACAACACGTACTTGAAAATTTTTCGTTGTAATGACCCGATGTAAAAACAAAGCAAAATTGCGATGAATGTAGTTCAATGTCGTTGCCAAAAAATAATTTAAGTCAATCAAAAAAAGTCAAATTTTGTTAGTAGATCAGTGACCCTCCTTCACATGTGAGATTTTGTCGTAATTAAGCAATAAAATTCGATTTGCGTTCGATGGCGGCGTTATTCTTCTTCCCCTGTCACGAAATTTCATTCCGTGATTGAATTCTCTTCTAATTAAACAATTAAATGTTTGCACAGATAAAATCTGACATGTCTCATAAATTATTCGAATGAGCTTTTGTTGATGTTCATGAAAAAAGTTCTTTTAGGGAAGACAAAATTTTTTCGAGAACGAACAAAAAATTTTATCTCGACAAAAAATCAAACTCATAAATTCATCTATTTTATAGGTGCAAAAAAAAAATAAAATTCTGTCACATTTTAGCTCGTAGAGACACGAATATTGTGTAAACACAATAAATACT
>NW_026973442.1:0-25000 GCF_036172545.1 Culicoides brevitarsis | reverse complement strand
TTCCTCCTGCACGAAAGATTGCGTCACTCACACAAACAAACCCAAAAAAATCAATATCCCTTCCACTTTTTTCATGGAAGTCTCTCTCACGTTCCACTTTTCCAGTATTCTCATTTATTTCATTGTTATTGTTGTACTCTCAATGACTAAAAAAAATGAAATCGCTATTTTCAACCAATCAAAAACGTAAACAACAAATTAATGGACTCGAATTTGGGTTTTTCTTTTGAAACTAATGCCATTGTATGAAGCCTTTTTTCTTGAGGCTTTCCTTAAATATTGCCATAATTTCCATCTTTTGAATGAAACCTCTTTTGATTTTGCAGCTTTCGTACTTTAATGGCTATTTACTGTAGACTGCAATCTCATGGCCATATTTTTAGATTTTTTTTTCAAAGAAAATTAGAAATTGGAACAAAAAATGATTTAATCTTTCAAATGTACTCAGAAATGAGATAAACTTTAGAAAAATGTCTTGTAAATAAAGGCTTGAATCTCAGAGATAAGGGAAATTGCGTCGTTTATTGATTTTATTTTTAGAAAAAGCAATTTAAGCTTTTAATCGCATTTTCCGTAATATAATGCATACAAAGTATAAAATTCAAAGCAAAATATTCTCTTTTGTATCAAAAATATCAGAAATTGATTGAAAATCCATTGAATAAGAATAATTCTTATTGGTGAATGCTTTATGAATGAATGAATGTGTCAAAGACATAAATATCAATTTATAAAGTGTTGAATGTTTTGTATCTACATTGTTAGCCGATACACATTCAAGCCTTACCTATTAGGTATATAGATGTATACGAGATAAGATTTTATGGAATTTTAAGGTTTTTTAAGCAATTTTTGTATGAACTTTTTAAATATATTGTAGAAAATTCTTAAAAACTTGAAAAAAAGCTTGCTAAAAATTTGTCCGATGCTCCGAAAAAATAAATCGAATTCACATTTGGCACTTTTTAAAAACTTCTCGAAAGTGAAAATTTTTTAAAAAGGCAAATTTTTTTTTTTAATTTTTAAAATAAAAATTAATAAAAATGTTAAATAAAATATTAATTTTGGAAAGTTAAATTTTTGTGAACAATAAAATGCAATATAGAAATTTTGCAAAATTTTACTAATTTTTTGGATGAAAAAATGTTATTGAAAAAATCAAATTTTAGTAAATTTTTTAAATTTTCTCAAAATTTTGTGACTTGAATTTTTTTTACCTTTATTCATTATTTTTTTTTTCAAGCGCCCTAAATTTTAATTTTTCAAAATAATTTCTTGGAAATAACAAAATTAACCAATTTGACGTTTATTTTAAAAATTTTTTATTTTTTATCCAAGATTTTTTTATATTTTTGAATTAATTTTTGCAGAAAAAAGGATGACTTAACAAAAAAAAGTTAGATTAAAATTAAAAGAAATTTATATAAAAAGGGAAAAACTCTTAATTACTATATCGGTTTATTGATAATAATTATGAATATAAATTTTTTGCAATGAATTTCCCCATTTTGGGCCATTTAGGGAACGTAATTTGGATTTTTCTTCAGTATGACAAATCCCTCCATGATGGGTGTTAACGAGATGTACTCTTCCGTGGCGAGTTCCGCACGTTCTCCCATCGCCAACAAAACTGGCGTTGTGTGTGTTTGGAAACCTGTGATTGTTTTGGGCTTTCCTGCTTGTCCAACGACATCAACGGCCTTGAAAAAATATTTTTTTTTTAGTAAAAATTTGAGATTTTTTGAAAAATTGTAACTTACGACTCCAACACGAACAGGAACAGCCAAAGGATTAAGATCAGGATCGAAAGTCACGAGCATTCTAGGTTGCATTGCAGTTGTTAGGGTATATAGCAAGTAGTGAGAACGTCCCAAAATTACTGAAAAAAAAATTAATTATTTTTTGTTGAAATAAAATTTAAAAAAATATTTGAGGTTTAATTTTAAAATGTGCATTGGGACAAAAAAAAAATTAAAAAAAATTGAAAAAGCCCTAAAAAGTTAAAAATTTTAGCAATTCTTTTGTTTATAAGTACTTCAAAGAATTTTTATTAATTTTTAATTTTAGGGCTTTTTTAAGAAAAGCATATTTTTAATTTTTTTCCCAATGCACATTTTAAAATTTCGCCTCAATGCAAAAAAAATAAATTTTGTCCCAATGCATATTTTAAAAATTTTCGCCAAGGCAAATTTTGAATTTTTGTCCCAATGCATATTTTGAAATTTTTAACAAAAGCAAATTCTAAAATTTTGTCCAAATGCACATTTTAAAAATTTTCCCCAATGCAAATTCTAAATTTTTACCCCAATGCAAATTTTATAAAGAAAAAATCGTTAAAAAAATAAAATTTTAGGTAACTTACTGTTCTTAACATCCAAAAAGGAGATGACAGTAGCCAATAATCCAGCAACCGCAACGGGACTCATGAGTTGTCTGTCACTATGATACGGACTCAACGTGAGAGTTCCCTTGCCCAAATGCGTCAATCCTTGCGCCAATCGTACCATAAACAAATTATTCGGATCTTTCGCGTGATATTGCGCCAATTGTCGCAACATGGCAGCCAAACGTGCGTTATTTGTTCCGGCGCCCGTCAAACCCATCGCAAAAATGGCATTATGAGCAACTTCGACATCGGAATCGTGCGAAAATTTACTCAACGTGTCCAAAATATTCAATTTCGGATTCGAAACCGAGATAAGTCCGAGTGCCAAAGGCACCGCTCGTCGAATGCAGGGCTCGCAATAACGCAATAAATTCCCGAAAGACCTAAAAGCCATTTCCGCGCCAATATCTTCGCCCATGGCGATAAGTGCAATGCCAATTACCGCCACTGCTTGACACGCCGACAAATCTTTCTCCTTTTCCTCGTCTTTTTTCGCATCTTTCGCTTGTTCCTTGTTCTTGCTGCTGCTACTGGACTCCTCCGCGGGCTTTTCCTCGTAATGTTCCGAACACAAATGCAGCAATTGTTGGATTTTCAGTACGTTTCCGGTGCCGGCATAGGCGCAAATGTCCACCATTGTCGTCGCCATCGAGCGGAAAGGTTCGGGAACGACTTCCAGCGCTGCAATAACGGCTTCCGCGGCTTCCTGACGCCCTAAATAGACGAGACCCAAACCTAAGGGGAGGAATTTCGCATAAACATCCTTCAAATCGTACTCTGAACGATCCATAATGGTCTGCAAAAGTGTCTCGGTCACTTCGGAATTGCAAGAACCGACAGCGATCATGCCCAAAGATAAAGCGGCGATGCCCATTACTTCGATTGTCGACCCGGAACGACGTTCCCCGGTGAAAGTTTGCGAAATAAGTTCGAGAACGTTGCTGCGGTTCGATCCTGCATAAGCCAAACCCAGTCCGAGGATGGATCCGATGCGCATTGTGCTGTTTGAGTGACCCACATAGTCGGAGAGCAAAGCAAGTGCTGGATCAACTTCATTCCGAACGCCACAATTGACGATACCGCAAGCTAACAACGCTCCCGCTTTGATGTGATCCTCGGCGGAGTACAAATATTTGTCGATGGGCGTCAAACCGCCATCCACATCCCACAAAAGGATCAAACCAAGTGACGCTGTCGCACTTAACATGCCATGATCCTTATTTTTATACAACCATTTGTTCCCGTCTTCCATCAAAATTTTATCTTTGCCAAAACCGGCATTAACGAAGCCATTTACGAAGCTCGCTGCCAAATTTTGACGCGCCGAATCGATTTGCGACGTCCCGAAATGCGTTCGTGTGTTATCCAGATGCGATTTGTAGACATCTTCGGGCGTTTTTGGCTCCATAATGTCCAATTCTCGTCCGAGACTCAAAAAATGGTTGTTCAAGTGCGAATTCGACATGATGTCAACGATGTCATCGTAATCCGGGGCTTCTTCGTTCAACTGCAGGAAAATTTGTTGGCGTCCCAGCATGAAAGCAAGTTGTTTCTTGATCGCCAGTTCGGGGCATGTCGTGAAAATATCTTCAATTAGCGTCATGTCGTTCAACATCATCGCCAAACGCATCGCTTGCGTGTACTGATTGAACTTGCGAGACAAATTCAGGGCGCATTTTAGCAAATTAACGTTTTCCGGATCAGCGACGTACGGAACGCAGCTTTGGAGATACAAACAAACACGTGGATAGGCGTTCTCATCCACAAATTCCTCGAGTAAATCCAAGCGTTCGATCTCCATGAGTAAGTCACAGGCATCCGCTTCGGCATTGTGTGCCATGTTATACGGGATAATTTGTTTCACGAGTTCAACCAGGCGATTTTTGAAAGCCACCGTTGATTGTTCGGGCCAGTTGGAGGCGATTTCCCCGGAAAGATGACGCACGTATTCGTGTCCCCAGTCGCCGATTTTGTCTTTTTTGTCGTCGCACAAGAGACGGTAGATGAGACAATCTTTGCCCGTGCCCATTGTCATGGCGAGCACGGAAATTATTTCGGCGCAAAGTTTCAAGACAGTCTTGTCCTTGACGGTGTTTGACAAGTTTTTGTGGATTTCCTTCATCGTTTCGTAGTGCGGACGCATGAATTTGAGCGGTTTCGGCACGGAAGTCATCGATGTGGTTGAGGCGCGAATGAGACGCGCCATGGTCTCCAATGAGGGCAAGTACAACGAGGGGTTGGATTCTTGCAGACGTTCAACTAGCATGTTTAACTCATCCTGGAGTTGCTTGTCTTCTTCCGACTGAAATGGGAAAAATGATTTAAAATTTTTAAAATTAATTTTTTCAAAGAAAATTTAACGAAAATTTCAGAAAATATTAAAATTTTAATCGAAATTTTTGAGATTTTGGTAAAAAATTTAGAGAAAATATCAGAAAATATTTTAATTTCGTTCAATTTTGATAGAAAATTTAATTAAAATTGTTTCATGCATCGCAAAAAAGAACTTTTTGTATGAAAAATCGAAAAGTTTTTAAAAAATTTGAAAGAAAATTTTTAAAAAATTCAAATTTTTGTCAAAATATTATGAAATTATTCAAAAAATTTGTTTTAAAAAAAAATTCTTAAAACGATAAAAGTACTTTTTGTATGAAAAATTTAAATTTTTTTATAAATAATGGAGAAAATTTTCAGAAAAAAATTTTTTTGATAAAAATTAAAAAATTTTAGAATAATTTTAAATAATTTTTAGGACGTAAAAAGGAATTTTTGATTAAAAACATGACAAGTTAAAAAGAATTGAATAAAAGTCTAAATAAAAAACGAGAATTTTGGAAATTTTTAATAGATATTTTTAAAAAAAATGTTTTTAAGCGATTTTAAAGTAAGAAAATTCAAAATTTTTTGATGAAAGTCAGAAGAAAATTTCAGACAATGTGAAAAATTTTGTCGAAAATTATGGAATTTATGAAGAAAATTAATTTTTATATAAAAATTGACAAAGTTGAAAGAGCTTTATGCCTTTAAAATTAAGATTTTTCTATAATAATTTGATAAAAATTAAAAAAAAGCGAAAATTTGGGTAAAAAAAAATTGGAAATTTGTCAAGAAAATTTAATTTTAAATAAATTTCAACCCGTTAAAACATTTGATGTTGAAAATTAAAAATCTTTGATGAAAAATTACGAAAAATGATAGAAAAAATGGAAATTTTGGTCCAGAAGAAAGAAAATCGGATCCTCGAAGCATCAATAGGACTTTTTGTAAGAAAATTTTAAAAGTTTTGAAAATATTTTAAAGAGAATTTTAGGAAAAAAATAAAAATTGGTAGAAAATTATGAAATTTTGGGAGAAAATTGAATTTAAATTACTATAAAAAGGACTTTTTGTATCGTTTTGTATAAAAAATCAAAAATTTATAAAAGAACTTGAAAAGGAATATTATAAAAAATTGAAATTCGTTCAGAAATTGTGAATCAAAATAACCCCCAAACCGTTCAAAGAGATTTTTTAATGAAAAAAATAAATTTTTTAATAAAACTTGAATGAAATTTTCAAAAACAAGTAAAAATTTTTGTGAAAATCATGAAATTCGTAAAAGAAATTGAGTCAAAAGCACTTTCCGACACAAAATTGCATGAGAAACAAACGATGACTGGCAAAAAACCGAAGACCCAATCCCCAAAAACGTCGAATTTAACTCACCAGTTCGGGTTTCTCTTCGACCTTCTCCTTTTTCGGGTCCTCAGTCTTCGTGGCCTTGGCTTTTTCGGTGTCTGCCATCCTTTTTTCTTGTATTTTTCGCGATATTTATTTCAGATTCAAACAAAACAGAGTCTCTGCTGCTTCAAAATTGCCAGCTGTCATGACCGTCAATGTGACAATTCGCCGTCTAAAATTCTGCCGCAAGAGGGCCTGTCATCCCATTATTATCACATATTGCCAAAAAATTGAATAATCCATTTTATTTTGGGCGAAAGTTGCGGAAAAAATCCGGGATAATTGTTAAAATTGCACACACGAGACAGTACAAAGGACTTTCGGTCAAGTGCTCGCCATGTTTCTCGCCGGAAATACGAATTGCGTGAATTTCAGTCCCATTACCGTGACACTCTCGGCACGCAGGAAACTCAGCAAAATCACGTTCGCCAACAAAAATAGCAAAAATCTGCTGCAGAAAGCGACGACGACGACAGTCAAGTGCGAATTTGCCGACTTGGGACGCGATTTGACGCAATTCGTGACACAAAAGTTCCGAAAATCCGTACTTGAGGGCAAGAAATTCACGTTTGACGATGTCTTTGGGGCACGATGGTCTGCTGTCGTATCAGCCACAACGACAACAAGTCCCCTGAAGCAGAATCCGTGGCACGTGAGTTACACATCGGCAGCTTCTTTCAACGAAAATCGCAATCCCGAGACGAAAAATGTCCTGACAGCACGTTTCACGAGCCCCTTTTCGAGTCAAATTCGTTCCTTTAAGACACACCGCAACACGGAAGCGCAGGAAAAGCGAAATCCGCTGCTAAGTCAACGGATTTTGGGGATGCTTGGGACATCAGGAAGTGCCGCCACGACAACCAGAGTCACAAAAACGGGCCCCGCGACAGTTGACACGACGACATTGTCGGGTGCGAAGCACGAATATTTGCAAAAACTGCTCGCCACAGACACGGATTTGACGGAGGAGCAGAAAAAACGTCTGAAAATTGCCTTTGCCGAGGGATATTTGGCGTCGTCGGAGAATGCACACAAGCAAAGTCGCACGGCACGCTATCTCAACATCTTCAAGCAAATTCTCATGATTGGCTTTATCATTTTCCTGGCGACAAATCTGTTCTTTTCCGCCAATGGGTCTCTTTTCCGCATGAATATGGGCAACCAAGTCGTCGTCGATGCACAAGATATCAACGTGACCTTCGGCGATGTCAAGGGATGCGACGAAGCGAAAGAGGAACTGCAAGAAGTCGTCGAATTCTTGAAAAATCCCGACAAATTCCTCAAACTCGGCGGAAAATTGCCAAATGGTGTCTTGCTTGTGGGTGTTCCGGGCACGGGAAAGACTCTTTTAGCGCGTGCCGTGGCCGGTGAAGCGGGAGTGCCATTTTTCCACGTAGCTGGCTCGCAATTCGACGAAGTTCTTGTGGGACAGGGGGCACGACGTGTGCGAGATTTGTTCAAAGCGGCGAAGGAACGGGCGCCTTGTGTCATTTTTATCGATGAAATTGACAGTGTCGGCGGGAAACGTTCGAGTTCTGTGCTGCATCCGTATGCGAATCAGACGATTAATCAGTTGCTGTCGGAAATGGATGGATTTCAGCAGAATGAGGGAGTGATTGTGATGGGCGCCACTAATAGGCGAGATAATTTGGATCCAGTAAGTGATTTTTTTTTTCAAAAATTTACATTTCTAAACTAAAATTTTCATTTCAAGAGCTCAAATTCTGAAAAAAGCTGATACGAAAGCTGAAACGTTAATTTCGAAAAATTATTTTTCATTTTAAAAGCTGAAAAGTTAATTTCGAAAACTAAAGCTTTCATTTCGAAACGTAAAAATTTTAATTCGAAAACCAAAAATTTCATTTCGAAAACTGAAAAGTTAATTTCGAAAAACAATTTTTCATTTTAAAAGCTGAAAATTTAATTTCGAAAAATAAATTTTCATTTCGAAAAGTAAAAATTTTAATTCGAAAAGTAAAAATTTCATTTCGAAAAGTAAAAAGATAATTTCAAAAAACAATTTTTCATTTCAAAAGCTAAAAAGTTAATTTCGAAAACTAAAAAGTTAATTTCGAAAACTAAAAAGTTAATTTCGAAAACTAAAAATTCAATTTCGAAAAGTAAAAATTTCATTTCGAAAAGTAAAGGTTTCATTTCGAAAATAAAAAATTTCAATTCAAAAGCTAAAAAGTTAATTTCGAAAACTAAAAATTTAATTTCGAAAAGTAAAAATTTCATTTCGAAAGCTGAAAAGATAATTTCAAAAAATAATTTTTCATTTCAAAAGCTAAAAAGTTAATTTCGAAAACTAAAAAGTTAATTTCGAAAAGTAAAAATTTCATTTCAAAAGTTGAAAAGTAAATTTCAAAAATAAATTTTCATTTCGAAAACAAAAAATTTCATTTCAAAAGCTAAAAAGTTAATTTCGAAAACTAAAAATTTAATTTCGAAAACTAAAAATTTAATTTCGAAAATTAAAAAATTCAATTCAAAAGCAAAAAAGTTAATTTCAAAAACTAAAAATTCATTTTGAAAGCTAAAAATTTCATTTCAAAAGTTGAAAAGTTAATTTCAAAAAAAAATTTTCATTTCGAAAACAAAAAATTTCATTTCAAAAGCTGAAAAGTTAATTTCGAAAAACAAATTTTCACTTTGGAAAACAAAAAATTTCATTTCAAAAGCTGAAAAGTTAATTTCGAAAACTAAAAATTTCATTCAAGAGCTAAAATTTATTATTTTTTTTAATTTTTTTCAGGCTCTTCTCCGTCCCGGGCGCTTTGACGTAGAAGTAGTTGTTCCCCGTCCCGATTTCAAAGGACGCAAGGAAATCCTCTCCCTCTACTTGGCAAAGATCAAATGCAACGACATCGACATCGATCAACTGGCACGCGGCACAACGGGCTTCACGGGCGCCGATATCGAAAACATGATCAACCAAGCAGCGCTTCGTGCCGCCATCGAAGGTGCCGAATCCGTCGTAATGCGTCACATTGAATTCGCCCGCGACAAAGTCATGATGGGACCCGAACGCAAAACGCGCGTACCCGACGAAGAAGTCAACCGGATAACGGCATATCACGAAGCGGGTCACGCTCTCGTCAGTTTCTACACGAAAGAGTCTCATCCGCTGCACAAAGTGACAATTATGCCGCGCGGACCGAGTTTGGGCCATACCGCTTACATTCCCGCAAAGGAGGGATATTATCAGACGAAGGCACATTTGTTGGCGATGATGGATACGTCGATGGGAGGTCGTGCTGCGGAGGAATTAATTTTTGGCGCAGATAAAATTACGTCGGGTGCGAGCTCGGATTTGCAGGCGGCGACAAATATTGCACATAGTATGGTCAAACATTGGGGAATGTCGGAAAAAGTGGGATTGCGAACGATAAAATCGGCTGACGAGATGACGCCGGGGGAGAATTTGTCGGCATCGACGATTGAAACGGTCGACACGGAAATTAAGAAAATTCTTTCGGACAGCTATGAACGAGCGAAGCATATTTTGAAGACGCACGCCAAAGAGCACAAAGCCCTGGCAGAAGCCTTACTGAAATACGAGACCCTCGATGCCGACGACGTGAAGGCGATCGTGCTAGATAAAAAACCCGCAGACTCCAATCCAATTAAAACTTAAAAATGCTACTTCTGTATTATTTAATAGTTGAGACACGTTACTACAAAATAAATCTTTTACTTAGTATTTGCTCGATATTCGATCAAAATGGGTCTTCGGACCGCGGTGATGCATCCTCAAACCCAGGCTTGTATGATTTAAATCAAAATCAATCAAAAAATTTAAAAAAATGAATTTTATTTTTATTTGATTTGATCTAAAAATTGATTTAAGGCCATTAAATTTAATTGTTTATTTTAGGCCGCTCCAAATTTTTTTTTTACGTTTTTGTCCCAAAAGATTTTTTTTCAAAAATTAAAAAAAAATTGAAATATTTTTTTTTCATATAAAATGACAAAATTTAAACAATTTTTGGTCATTAATGAATATTTAATTATGATTTTATCTACATTGAGATTTTTTAATATGAAATTGATCTAAAAAATTTTAAGTTAAAAATTTAAACAAAAAAATTTCATAAAAAATCTGTCAAAAAATTTGAAAAATAATTTTTTTTGAATATTTACAAATTATTTTGACAGTTATTTTTATGAAATTTTTTTTTTGTTTAACTTTTTAACTTGAAATATTTAAGATCAATTTAAAATATTAAATCTCAATGTAATTATCATAAAAAAACTAAAATATTCATTAATGACCAAAAATTGTTAAAATTTTAAATTTAAAAGTATTTCAAATTTTTTTTTTATTTTGCCCCATTTTGAAAAAAAAAATTTTTTTTGGGACAAAACCATAGAAAAAAATTTGGAACGGCCTCAATTTAAGAAATTTTGCCTGTAAATCAATTTTTAAATCAAATCAAATAAATTTAAGTTTTGAAAATTTTTTGCTTGATTTGCAAATCTTTGATCTAAATCATTCAAGCCTGATCAAACCTAACCTAACTTAATATTTGCTCCGTTTGTGTTTCTTCGACGACGACGATGAGCTCGAGTAACGTTCGCGGGACGTCTCTCGAGCATATCTCCGTTCATGATGTGGCGACCTGCTTCGACTTCTCCGCTCTTTTCGCTCATATCTCCGTGAAGACTCTCGCGAATGACTCGAGGATTGCGGTGAATCTGATTCTTGACGCCTACTTGACGAAATGGGACTCCTGGATTTGTAAGATCGCGTCGATCTCGGTGAATTTCTGTCGTAATCTCGTTCCCTCTCATAAGGCGATCGCGATCCAGATCTTCGAGAACTTCTTTTTATCGCTTTTTTCGCGAACGAAATTACCGGAGGACTTGGTTCGCGATGTCTTGACGCTCTTTCGCTCGAATCTGACGAATTGTGGTCCCTGCGTTTTGCTTTTTTTATCAATTTTTTCCGGTATTGCTGGACTTGTTCGTTCAAAGTGTATCCCGAGCGCATTTCTTTGCGACCCGCTTCCAAATCGTCCTGATATTCCATCGTTTTTACCTCGATTTCGCGCAAAATGGCACGACGATCGTCGGAATAGCCGCCCAAATTGGAGTCGGATGAATCGTCGCTGTCGTCACTGCTGCGAGCGATTTTTGGCGGATCTGGCGCTACGACGGGCAGGGAGTCCCATTTGCTTGTGGTGACGGCTTGTGCTTCGATTTGGTCGGGATCGACAGTTTCCCATTTGGAGGGAATGAAGGCGCGTTGTGCCGTTTTTGTGGCGGAAGTGTCGTCAATGGGGATGCCATCGATGTCGTCGTCTTCGTTCGTGAGGGGAATTCCGTCGATGTCGTCGTCGTAAATGTCCATTGTTGCTTTCGGGGATGAGATTTTTGCTTCGGAAACGCCACCTGGAAAGAGAAATGAGTTGAAATATGTTAGCAAAGGTTTTATAAAAGGATTATTTTAGTCGTATTTTAATTTTTTTGGTTTTTTCATGAAAATTTTATAATTTTTTTTAAATTTTACAATTTTTTCAGGTTTTTTTTAAATTTTTATGAAGTTTTTAAAATTTATCATTTTTTATTTTGAAAAATTCAAAAGAGGAAAAAAAAAATTTTTTAAATTTTCATAATTTTGAAAAAAAGTAATATTAAAAATATTTTTAAAAAATTTTAAAATTTTCATAATATTAATATTTTTTTAAAATTTCTCTGCCTTTCATTTAAGAAACTCTAATTCAATATTTTTTATTAATTTTTTATTTAATTTTTAGAATTTTTAATAATTTTGGTGATTTTCTAAGATATTTATTAAAATCTATAAAGCATTTCTGCAAATTTTCTTATTGCATCGATTTCTTCATATTTAATTTTTTTTCACAGATTTTTCAAAATATTTACATGATTTTCCATTTCTTTAATTCCATTAATTCGCTGAATTAATTTAAAATTTAAGTCAATAAAAAAAGAAATTTTCCAAGAATTTTAAGGAAATTTTTAAAATTTTCATTATTTTTGAGCTTTTTCAATTTTTTTCGATTTTAAGATATTTTCACAAATTTATCAACCATTTATAAAATTTTCATCTTGAAGTTTTTCCGAAATTTCCCAAAATTTTTTCAAATTTTCCTGAATTTTTGAAACTTTTTCATTATTAGAATTGGTTTTGAATACATAAAATTTTCATATTAAAAAAAAATTTCCTCAAAATTTCCCTCAAATTAAAAAAAATTAAAATTTCCATGAAATACGATAAAAAAATTTCAAAACAATTTTTTTTTAGACAAAACTTACTTCGTAACAAAGCGCCTTTGAGCAAAGCTGCTCCATCAAGCGGAATTCCATCGACATCTTCGTCACTCTCAACCTGTTCTTCGTCTTGCTGTTTCTTATCCGGCTTATCGGCGAGTCCCAAAAACGTATTTTGCAGTTTTGTGAGAAATTCTTGCGAATAAACGGCCCATTCTTCCCACGTTCTTAGTATTTGCATCACTCTCACTTTGAATCCCTCAGCTTTTAATCGACTTTCCAACGAAGCATGACACTCCCGCAGTCCCTTGAACATCTCTACCAAATTATTTTCGATGGCAACTCTAAAAAAACTCGCATTTTGAACTTTTACCGTCGAATTATGCAAGATATCTGACACCAAATAGAGTCTGGCGATCTTTTTGTGCGGCAAAGTCGTTGGATTTGTGAGTGCCTCGCAGATACATTCGGAAATTTCGTCGGCAGCATCCGCATGTTCGATGCAAAAAATCATGGCGTCGGCGATTTTTTTGCGTTCGGGCGTCAAACGACGAATAATGTCCTCCAAGCGGTCTCGTTGGGCGACACTCAATTGACCTTTGTTGGGTTCAAGCAAGTCTTCTTCACTCAAAAGCTCCTCTGGCATGCCTTGAGTGTAGAAATTCATCGCTGGCGGCTTCCAAACGGACCCATTAACGAACATCCGGAACTCTTTTTCGTTCCATTCGGTGATCGAGTCGCCTTGGAGCAACGAAAAAAGCTTCCAACGGTAGTAAATGTGTGCCGGACTCTCATTTTCGAACAAAAATCTGAACATCGGGTTGTCAATTTCGCGATTCATGATGATTGCCTCGAACATGGGACCCTCTCGGATAACGAATTCGATCATGCGATGGATGAGCATCAAAAGCGGGCGTTCTGTGGGAATGCAAACCTTAACGACGGTATTTTTTAGGACTTCATCCATCTCGTGGCGCTTCTCCGGGCTCGTCATGTAGTCCTGCGACGTCATTTGCGACGGTTGGGGCTTCCCGTTGGTCTGTGCGTTAAATGGCAATCCCGAGGGAGGCGGCGGCATCGAATACTCGACCAAGGATTGCGGAATATAAATCGGATGTGTCATAATTGGCACCGCTTTGCCCCATCCCATCTTCATTTCGTAGCTCATGACATCGATTCCGTTCAAATTCCTTAAAGCTCGTTCGGCATCTTTTCGACTCATGTACGCCACAAAGCCACAATTGCGATTTCGGCTTTTTTCCTCCTCCGAACGTGGCCACATAATTTTAATACTTGCCAGCGGCCCATATTTTCCGAAGAGTTTCATCAGTTCTTGCTCCGAAATTTTCGGATTTAAATTCCCGAGATACAAATTTGTCGTGTTTGGATCGCCAGTATCGAAGCTCCCTTGTTCCTTATGAGGTCGTTCATCGACATCATCTGTCGCTGCCGCGGTCGGTAACATCGTCTTGGCGATATGTTTGTATTTGTGACGTTCCGTGCGCTCCTCCTGAATTTGTCGCAACTCTTCCTTGAACAATTCCAAGTTACTTTTTTTCTTTTCGCCGCCTTTTTTCTTGCTCACAGACTCTTTTTTCGACTCGTTCGAGAGAAGTTTCGCGTATTCCTGCGTTTTTTCCAACGCGGATTTCTCATTTTCCAAACGCGACGTCGGTTTGTAGAGTTTTCCCTTCTCGCGCGTGTCTTCTTTGCGACTTCCAGCATCGTAGGTTCCGGCTTTCACCCAAACTTTGCCAGTTGCCGGTGTGGGAGTCGCTTGAAAAGTCTCCACAAATTCTTTGAAAGCATTTGCGGCGGCTTCTTCTTCCTCTTTTTTCTTTTGTTCCTCGAGTTTTTTTCGATTTATTCGTTCTTGCGTGGAGCCAATTTGGAAAAATTGCAGTTTTTCTTGGTTAATGCGTTTCATGGTGCGGTTTGAGGCGAGATGAGGGCCTCGTTAGTTGATGAGTGGGTTTAAATTTGATTTTTCACAGATTTTTCTTCATAATTTTGAATTTTTAGGAATTAAATCGGCTTTTTAATAATTTTTTTTCTTTTTTTTTATTGATGTTGATGAAAAAGTGACAGAAGTCAAAAATGACAGAAAGGGAAATTCGAAAGTTCAAAACAAACAAATTCCGTTTGAATTTTTTATTTAACAATTTATTTTATTTTTTAAATTTTTATATTTTATTTTGTTATTTTTTTAATTTAGGCCGCTCCAAATTTATTTCGAACTTTTTGTCCCAAAAGCTTTTTTTCAAAATAAGGGGGCATCAAAAAAAAAAAAAATTGAAATACTTTTTTATACAAAATGACAAATATTCAATAAATTTTTGACCGATGACCAATATTTTCGTTGTTTTTAAAGTATCTTCATTGATAATTTCTTATTTCAGAGCAATTCAACAAAAAAATTGAAAAATAAATTTTCACAAAAAAAATTTGAAAAAAATTTTGAAAACATCAGTTCACTGATTTTTGAAAAAATATTTTTAGAGAAGGAAATTCTTTATAATATATCATTTTCAATGCAAAAAGCTAAAAAAAATTAAATTTTTTTTGAAAATTTCTTGTAAAATCATGAAAATATGCCAAAAAACGGTAATTTTTGATGAAATTTTTAACTTTTTTTTTTTATTTTGCCCCATTGGATTTTCGACTTTTGAAATGGGGCATGGGACAAAAAGTTCGAAAAAAATTTGGAGCGGCCTTATTTATTTTTAATTATTATTATTTTTGAATTTTTAATTTAATTTTTTTTATTATTTAATTTTTATTTATTTTTTGTAGTTCAGTAGGAATCATTTTATTCAAAAAAAATTAAAAAAAATGAAAATCTTTTCAGTTTTTAATTTAATTTTTTTTTTCATAAAATTATTTAAAATTAAAATTTTTACATTTTTTTATTTCTTTTTCTTTTTTTTTCTTTTGGATAAATTTATATAAAAAAAATTAAAAAAAAAAAAAAATAATTAAAAAATAAAAAAAAATAAAAATAATAAAAACTAAACAATTAAAAATAAAAATAATAAATAAAAAAAAATAAAAATTATAAAAAAATTTCTTTTAAATTTTATTTTTTTTAAATATTTAATTTATTTTTTTTTTTAATTTTTAACAAAAAAATCCTTTTAATTTTTTTTAAATTTTTAAATAAAATAAAGAAAAAATCATTACCTTTTTCTTCTATTTTTTCTGTATTTTTCTAATAAAAAAATTAAAAAATAGTTTTCGTGCCAAAATACTTCAATATATATTTATTTCATTTGCCTTCATGCCTTAAATTCTAAAAATAATTTTTTTAACAGATTTAAGCTCTTATTTGAGATAAACTTTAACAAAAAAAAATCTTATACAAAAAAATATAAATTCTAAACATTAAATAAATTTTAAATTTAAATATAACAAAATATTGCAAGTACACTTTTTGTTTTTTTTTTTGTTTATCCTGCGATTTTTTCGCATCACAATAAAATAATTTAATTTGTGTGAATTTTTTGTGTGTTGATTATCAATAAATATGTATTTTATGGCCATAAAATTGATGGCTCTTGCGTTAGTTTCGTGCGATTTCCGTTTCCTTTGTTGTTTTGTGCTTCGAATGAATCAAGCGATTAAAAACATTTTTCTTCTTCTTCTGTTTCCCGTCACTTCCTTCCTTCTTTTCCTTTTTCTCCTTTTTCCTCAGCAATTTATTCTGCGTTTTTTGTGCAAATTGTTCAAATTTGGCGGCATGTTTTTCGATCGAGCGTCGAATCGAGGCATCTTCGTGCATTTCACGCACGCGATCTGTCTCGAGACTTTCCACGACGGCATTTCGTTGCTTCACGACCTCAATTAGGCGTGCAATGAGCGCTTCTTCTCTTGCTTTTTCGCCATCTGTTTTATTTTCCTCCGGTTGCGCCATCAATTTACGGATTTCCTGGTCAAGTTCTTGCTGTTCCGTCTCCAGGCGATATTGCTTGCGCCAGTACATGAGTTCTTGTTGCTTGCGGAAAATTTCGTTCTTTTCATTTACCACGTCGAACAGTTGCATGATGAGATCTTCGACGACTTTGGAGTTTTTCTGCGATTTTTCGGCATCGGCACCTTCGCATTTTTCGCGGATGATTTTTTCCAGCATGACTCCTTGCTTTTCGAGACCGATTTGTTGCACCTCGATGACTTCCAGTTCGCGTTTTATGTCGTCTGGCGACATGGCTTTGATGGATTTTCGCACTTCGACGGGAATTGAGGGGGCGGGACCCTTGCGACGCTTCCATTTTCCCTTGTCCGACTTGTTTAAGCAGATTGGGGGTTCGTCAATACTCGGATTTACAGCTGGAATTGCGTCTTTTGGCTCTTCTACCTTTTCATCATCGTCAAAAACGTTGGATCGACCAACGACATTTTCCGTTGACGTCTCAAGAGGGACGATTTTTCGGCGATATGTGTCGTTTTGCAACGACAAATCTGAATTTTCCATGGAAATTGTCTCTTTTTCATCGTCAAACAGCTCCGCGCTTAATGGAATCCGCTTTTGCGTCGTCACAATCGACTCATCGATGCCCGAATCGCCGTTTGTGACTATTGAAACGTCCTCCGATGGCGTGTTTTCAATTTTTACAACTGGCGGAGGAGCTGGTGCCTTACGTTTTTTCTTGCCGAAACTCTTGTTTGGCGTATTTCCGGTTGAACTTAAGCCGCCGCGCGACGATGTCGATTCCTCCGATTCGTAATCGAGATTTCTTGAGCTACGATTTGACGTTTCTGGCGTGAAAATGCCCAAAACTGAGGGCGGCGGAGGAGCTTTTGCCTTTTTGCGACGTTGAGTCGTTGACATTCCATCGCTGTAAGCCAAAGAGCTGCTGGATCCGTAAATTTCGGAGTTGTTTCCGAACGTTTTTGAATGCTGTGAGACATTGTGAACGGATAACGTGTGACGACTGGGCGGCGTTTGAAGGATTTTTCGAGGCGTTGGAACGGGAGTTCGTTTCGCGGAACGGTCTGATGAGCGGGAGGCGTCACGTGAACTAAAAAATTAAGAAAATTAAAAAAAAAATTGAATTTTTGTGAGAAAAAAATCTTACAATGAATCGTCTTCTTCGTCATCTTCTGATCCGAAAGGATTTGTACTCGGCTTTTTCCTGAAATAAAAAAATAAAAATTAATTTTGATATTTTTTCAAAAAAAATTATCCCTTGCTTCATTTAAAAAAAATCGAAAATCCAACAAAAATGGAAAAAAAATTAAAATTAATTGTTAATTTTTGTCTTTTATAATTTTTTGTACAAAATTTTTGAATTCGAATAATTTTTAAAATTTAAAAATATTTTTTTTTTTTTATTTTTTTGGTTGACAAAAATATTTAATATTTTACTTGAAATGCTCTGAATGAAATTTTAAAATTAATAAAAATAAATAAAATTAAAAAAAAATATTTTTTTTTTCAAAAATTAAATTTAAATATAAAATTAATTTTAAAAAATTATTTAAATTTAAATTAAAAATTTTCGATCTGTTTTTAAAACCTATTGTTGTTTTGAACATTAAAAAATTTTTAAAAAAAAAATTAAAATTTTAAAAAAAATTAATAAGAATTAATTAAAAATATTTAATAAAAATTAAAAAAAAAATATTTTCAAAAAATAAAATTGAAATAAATTCAATAATTAAATAAAAAATAAAATTAATTAATATGAAAAAAATAATTAATTTAAAAATAATTAATTAAACGTTTAAAAACTCAAAAAATTCAAAAATATTTTAAAATAAAATAAAAAATTCAAAAAATCACAAAACTCACTTCCGCACTTCAACAACTTCCTCTTCATCGCCTTCCGTGTCGCTGCCAAAGGGATTCCCAGGCTTCTGGGGCTTCTCCACAATTTCAATTTCTTCATCATCATCACTTCCAAACGGATTCAGGTCATCCGGATAATCCTTTTTAACACTTGCCGTCACAGGCCTTGGCTTAATTGGCGGCTTCACGATCACCGGAGGCGGAGGTCTTGCCGGTTTCGATGGTTTTTCCGCAATTTCTGGCTTTTCCTCCTTCTTGCGTTCCAAAGTTCGAATACGCGGCACAGGTTTTGGGCTGGAATCCAAAGGCACTTCGTCATGTTTGTCAGTCTGATTGGTTTTAACGACCTCATTTTCATAGATTTCGCTTGAATTTTGTATTAATTGCACTTTTTCGACAGCTTCTTGCAGCACACTGGTAACCAATTTTTGCACTTCTTCCCGCACGAGACTTTCAATGGTCTCCTCGACGATGGTTTCTTCAATTTTTGCGGTATCACAAACGGAATTTTGAGCTTTTTCATTATTTTCGGTATTATCACATGCTTCGTCATTTTCACTTTCGTCACTTTCTTCCTCGTCTTCATCACTTTCTTCATCGTTTTCGACATTTTCGTCATCCGGATGCGTCACAAGCGTCAAATTGGCAAGTCGTTGCAAACTTGCCCGCTTTTCCTCGTCACTCAAACTCTTCTTTGTCAATTCCAGATCAACACGTTGGAAGAGAGCAACTTTATCCGCAACGGAAAATCTCTTTTCCGGATCTTCCTCGGCTTCGTCGTGACGTCGTTGCATCACTTGTTCCTCATCCGGGCACGTTTCGCAGCAAAATTCTCCATCAATTTCGGTTTCGTAGAAACTTCCGGCTTTCAGTTGGGTCCCGCAACGAGCGCACTTCAAGCACTGCCGATGATATAATGCCGCGCCGACACAAAATCGTTCAGCGAGGAACACGGGTTTGTCGCATTTGTGACACGGTTCGCGTTTCATTGCACTAAACTTGTCCATGGTTGTTGCTGCTACTGCTTTGCTTCACCTGAAAATACAAAAATTTTTAATGTTTTTGATTGAACACGACAACGCGTGAGTTGAAGCGAGACCAGAATTCTATTAAAAAAGCAGGAAAAAGACAGGAAATGTTTGTACTCAAAGGCCAAACTGTTGCATAAATACATAAAAATAGATCATCGAACACTTGACGACATCTCTCATTAACACTCTTTCTCTAAATAATTGCATTGCGACGATTTTCCAAATTGAGGCTGTTGCAAATTTAATAAACTTTTTTTTTAAATAAAAAAAAAAATTATTTAGGTGAATGAGATTTTTCGATTAAATTT
Organism: Culicoides brevitarsis; assembly: GCF_036172545.1. Taxonomy (NCBI): domain Eukaryota; kingdom Metazoa; phylum Arthropoda; class Insecta; order Diptera; family Ceratopogonidae; genus Culicoides; species Culicoides brevitarsis. The sequence continues at coordinate 5,536 of NW_026973442.1, read as the reverse complement.
TTAATTAATTAATAAAATTAATTAAATTTAATAAATTAATTAAAATTAATTAAATTAAAATTAATTTTTAATTAATTTATTTTTTTTTTCTTTAACAAAATTTGAATATTTTAATTTTTTTTTTATTTTAATTCAATTATTTTTTTTTTTAATTTTAAAAAAATTTAAAGTTTGAATTAAATTTTAATAAAAATTTTTTAAATTAAAATAGGTAATAAATAAATTAAATGAGAACATTAAAAAAAATCAAAAAATTAGAAATTTTATCACAAAACTAATTTTTTTTAAATTTTGGACCGCCTTAAATCGCATTTTAATTCCCAATTGTTGATACACATTCATAGCTCTCTTTTTTTATTCCGAAAATAGACACTCGTGACGATTTCAATCGAATCCACTGAATGCAAAAAAAAAAAAAAAAGAAAGGCAACTCGAATTCAATAGAAAAACAAATAAAAGTTGCATGAATCATATAAAAAATTCACACATACGGGACAATAGTGACGATATAGTACGTGAAATACCAAAGTTGAGACCTACCTTAAAATTTTTTTGTTTTTCACTTTTTCAGGTTTTTCTTCAAATTTTCGTGAATTTTAGCATGTTTCCAGTGTTGAAGGGCACTTGAAGAAGTTGTCAGATACGAATTCGAGATGAAATAAGGTTTTAAACTAGAAAAAAATTACAAAAAATTCGGGAACAAAAAATTCCCATGATAAAGAATCAGTGCAAACGTAAACAATGAGTCGACTGGGATTGAAGAAACTTGCATGGAAAGCTTGAAACTTGCACCATGAACTTGTACTCGATAATGAGACGAATGAAATTGATAAGTCGCCAGATGGCGCTGCAAGCACGTTGTCAACATCCTGGTTGGAGCCACCAAAGCGGATGTGCGGCAAAAATTGGAACTAATTTCGAGACGAATGAAAGTGATAAATCATGCATTAACGAATTTAAGGCGACGCTTCAGTGATTGTTTGTGCATTTTTGTGAAATTTCTCTGAAAAAATTAGGATTTTAAGACTTAAAAAAGGTAATTTATTGAAAAAATAATTCAGAAAACCATAAATTTAATTACTTACAGAATTTTTGTGATAAATCCTTCGAGCCTTCGATTTATTTGATCAGGTAAGAAAATTTTTTAAAGATCACTTGTAAATTTCATTAAAAATGCTACTTTTTGGTAATTTTTTTTTTACAGAAAATTAAAATTTTTATCTTTTTTAAGAGCAAATCGGCTATAAGAGACGATGACTTTTTGATAAATATCAAAAAATTTTGATCCTAAACTAATGAATGTTCAATAACAATAATTTTAGGTTATGTTATTTCATGAATATCCCAAGTCTGATGTAACGTAAGACCTCGTAGAGTTTTTGAAGAAGCATTGAGAACGAATTGGCACCGCTTAAAGGCAAATTCAGAATATAAGATCCAATTAAGAATCATAAGATCTACTAAAAGGAGAAAACATGAAGAACTGAAGCCAAGATATCTCAAGAAAAAAGGTAATATCAAACTTATCCTCTTTGCTAAGTGAGAAGAACTTAAGAAAGTCATAAGCCTGATTTTCAAAATCGAATATTTATATTTCAGAAATTCGACTTACATCAAAGTAGCCTGTTAATGTCAATCTAATCAACCTGTTTATGCGAAAATTCGAAGCAAACTATGACAAATCTGGTATAAAAGATCTAAAGCTGCAGCATTTTTAAGCCTGGATTTCCTAACGAATGGAAACATCAAATCTTGATTATAAATAATTACAAAACTATCATATTCTTTAACAATGACACTGACCTAAATGAACTCCAACAGATTCAAAACAAAGCATTGTGATGACAAGAATAACCAGATATAAATCCTTAAGTACTGAAAAATATCTCAAAATCGATAAAATACGAACATCCATCCATGAAAACCATCAACTAAGAAGAAGATCTGATCGAAAAAATCTACAAAAGCCTACAAATCAAAGCAAATCTTCAAACCAGCATCTCCAACGACTAAAAAATATTTTTTCAAAATCCAAATGAATCAACACAAAGCAAATCGCATACCGACTGGGACATCACCTTCCAAAAACGAATGACGAGTGGGCTCAGTGGCCATTTTCATATCGAGATTTTCACTGAACACAAGAACACTAAAATCGCATAAATCGGGCTGTAAAATTGGATAAAAATCCAAAAAATAAAAAATCGTGTCAACATCGCAAACGTAATCGTGAGCTTTACGCATAACGAGACTTGTGAAACGACCAAAAATGTGTTGAACACACGAAAATCCGTAATAAAAAAGTAAAAAAAAATCAATTTGCTGTGACATTTTTTTTTTATTGTGTGCATTCTAACGCAAAAGTGGTGCAGTACAAGTGAATATCAAAAGTGAAAATTGTGTGAAACGACATAAAAAAAAGTCCATAATGGAGAAAAAACACCTCCAAGTCGTAGCAATATCAATATTTTTGTGCATTTGCGTCAATATCGCAACAGCTCAAGACGACTACGAAGGTATGTTTTCGTGTTTTTAGAGACATTTAATACAAAATATAGCGCAGCAGACAGACAGAATATATCTTTATGAATTTGATTAAAAAACTATGCATCAAGTGACGGAAATCCAATCAGCATAATAGAGCGGGGCAGGGAAAATATCTGCAGAAGAAAATCTAGAACGTAATAATAAATAAAAGATTTATGCAGATGATTCATGTAATCTGACATCATTTTGTTGCCATTTTTGCTTCAACATACAGAGCACAGAAAAGTTGCACGAAAAGGTGAAAAATGCCAAATAAAGCGCCTTGTCCAACGAAAGACAATGGAGCAAACAAAGTTGCCATGTCTCCTCTTCGCTTCGCCACATTCGTGCATGTATCGCCTAAATAAATAGATCATGGCCATGAATTGTGCCCGACAACGAAACAAGGATAAAGAGAAATTAAACCACTTCATGCTTAACTAATGTATTCTTGTTTGTTCGAAAAGTACCTATTTAGCTACATAGCGAAAAAAAGCTATCGTCGCATTTCTCAAGTTGAATGACATACAAAAAAATTGTCAATTTCAGCAACTTTTTAATATTCAAAGTTCTAAAACGGAGCAAATATTTACCTACTCGAGCTTTGATTTACGTCTCAATGTGCAATTTTTATTAAAATTCCTCCTAAGTTAATAAAACCCGTGTATGTTAAGCTCTTTTGAAAACAAAAAAAAAATCATACATGCAAAAAAAAAAAGTTAAATTAAGCTATTTCAATGTTATCAACGCCGATTTATCTTATCTATTGTTTTACACACAAGCACACACATTCAGCTCACCTAGCTGCCTGAGTCGAGACCTGACAACATAAAAGTGAATTGAATGAGGCGGAGTAAAACGAATGGATTTGATAAATGGATGGATGAGTGAACAGAGCAGCAGCATGTGCCTTTTCAATAAATAGCTGATCAGAAAAGAGCACCTTTTCCGACTAAATACACAACATTTATAACATCTAGTATGAAATAATATTCAACACTCACTTAGCACGGAGTTAGCTATGAAATATCGATTTACATTATTTTTAGCGTTCTGTATCTACGCCGCTCAAAGGATTCTACGTGCCTACGTTGTTTGCCATCAATTTTATTTAGCTTTTTTTATTTTTTGTGTCGTATTTGATCCGAAATAATGCTGAGTACTGCGAGAAATAAATAACATCAAACAATTATATTTATTTGTCGCGGCATGGCATGAAAATGTGGTATGAGCGTATTTCATTCTGGAAAATTCTCCGTTTTTTCGGAAAGTCATCACGCAACAAATAGACGGATCCATTAGTTGTGGTGTAGAAAACTATTCACTTTGAAGTTTACGGAAATTCAATATTTTTATCTTCAATCCGCAAACAAAAGTGGGATCGTTTGACATTTGACAGGTCTTTAATCCTCATTTATTACTTGAATTTAGTGCTCTACATTTTAGTCATTTTATATACAAAAAAGTTGACATCATTGGAAATGTGTGATTTTAAAGTCAAAAGTTGATCTCAATTGACATCTTGATGTTTAAATCTTTTTTAAAATAAGCTTTTAATGGGTTTTTTTTAAACGAAAATGAATTTCTCTTCGATTTATTGGCTGAAAACAATTCAACCTCTTGAATTTTCTATTAAAGTTAAACCTGTGCTTTTTGAAGTAACTCTAAAATTCTATAAAATTTTGTTTGTAACTCGAGTAAAGTCAATGAATGTAAATTATTTCGTTACAGTAAAGGAATGTAGCTTTTGAATCTTGCTTTGAGCAAACAAACACTCATATCATGGTTGTCCACAAACGATTGGATTTCTCGAAATTAATGTGATAGTTCAAGGTATTCAAGGATTTTTCGATGCTGCAAATTGAGAACAATTTAAAGAAGATTTTCGTATTTTCTCGTATCAATTTTCAAGCTTAAGAACCATCAAAAAGACAATTCAAAGAAAATTTTTGTAATTTATTGATGAATGTCAAGAAGTTAGTGATCAAAAGCATTTTTTTTAATCAATAATTTCTTGAAGGGTGAAATGAATTCGGCACATAAAAAATCTTTTCATTTCATTCAAAGCATAAATTTTCTTGAATTTCACATCACACGATTTCATCATTTCATCAAAAAAAAAAATATGGCATGAGATTTTTTGTGTTAGTTAGTGGTCTAAAGCAATCGAAAAAACCTAAATTTATAATTCTGGAATGAGCTTTTAAATACTGAAACTCATTAGAGAATTTTAAATTTAGGTTTTTTCGATTAAAATTTTTCGAATAAAAAATCTCATGCCATATTTTTTGATGAAATGATGAAATCGGGTGATGTGATTTCAGAGACTCGATAAATTCCTTGCAAAATTTCTCTAAAAACTGGAAGCAAATCGAAAACATTTTAACATGTTTTTTTTCTGGCTTAAAACTCACGAATATTGCAAATGATCGATAAAGTTTAAATAATGTCAAAAACGTTCTCCAATGTATTCAAATATTTTGAATGAATGGCTAATGTGATAAATCGTACATATGCATTTTTGGCCAACTGAGGAAAATTAATTTAAAGTTTTGTACGATTTTGAACTATCAAATTTGATCTTGGAACATTTTCTTGATTTTTAAGTTATTGAATACTTATGATTAGTCTTTTAAATCAATTTTTAATTCAATTTTTTATCTGCACTTTTAGAGCTCAATTTTGTCAATTTTTTGTCGATAAATGTGATTAATTAAACTGTTTTTCATACAAAACACGTAATTTTCAAAGTCGTCTAATTTTATTTTAAAGTTTTATTAAATTTTTTGACTACGAATTTTTGATACGAATGAGCAGTGGAGTAACGAAACTGGACCACATTAAAAGTGCACACATCAGAGGATCACTGAAAATTGAACATACCGTCGTCGAAAAGATCCATGAAGAACGAATCGCGTGGTTCGAAAAAGTGAACGAGCATCCACAACAACAAGTAACGAAACGAGCGATTAATATGGAAATTCCGCCAATACGACGAAAAGGAGCTCCA
>NW_026973441.1:0-25000 GCF_036172545.1 Culicoides brevitarsis | reverse complement strand
ACTCCGCTGTTTTCGGGTCTCGCGTTGAGAATTCTGATTATATTTCCGCTTTGTTGTACATTGGATGGCAATTCACCTCCGCTAATGCTCCAAACTATCGAAGGTCTTGGATCTCCTGATGCTTCGCATGCCAATGAGAAATCTTGTCCTTGAACAACAACGTATTTACGATCGAATTCACGGACTTTTGGTCCAACACTGACATACAAAAGAAATTTTTGTAAATTTATTGTTTTGTTTTATGTAATTTTTTAAAGAATGAAAAGTTTTCCTTTTTTTAAAAAAGAAGTTTAAAATAAATTTTTTGAAGAAATTTTTTAAAAATTTTTTCAACAATAAATTTTTTGAAGTTTTAAAATTCAAAACTTACGTTGGAGGCCTGTAAGATGAAACTCTTACATCTGAATGTGCTGATTGTACATCGCCTCCTGGCAATCTAACACTGCACAAATATCGCCCGCTATCTTCAACGCTTGCATGACGAATTACTAATGTATCGCCTCGTACAATTACACGGGGAGGTAATTCACGTTGACCTTGTTTGATCCATTCAACAGTTCCTCGTTGTCCGCTTTCACAGCGTAATGTTACATCTTCTCCTTCGTTTGTGTCAAAACGATCGGGTATAACGTAAATGCCAGTTGGATGAGGACTACGATCTCGAACGTAAATTTGAATGATTTGATCGTGATCGCCGACAGAGTTAATTCCAACGCATCTGTAGCTTCCTTCATCAGCCTTTGAAACGGATGAAATGCGAAGGAATCCATCTCTGTGGTATGCACTCGAAGTAAAAGGTTTTTCATCAAGACGTTCCCATAAAATTTGTGGTTCAGGATATCCAGAAAGCGCAGAGCACACAATTTCAACAGGTTGGAATTCTTCTACATCAACAGTTGATGGATGAACGGATATTTGAGGTCGAACATATTGTCCATCTTCTGTAAATTATAAAAAGAAATCATAAAATTAGCAGAATAAAATAATAAAAACGTTAACAACGACGACAACAATTAAAAATTGATACCTTGTTTCTTTTTAAATTCTTCCGAAAATTCTATACAACCATTAATGAATGCATGTGTGAAAAAATATTTAAATGAATTTTGTCTTAAATCTATCATGCTCTTAAAATATATTTCACATGACATAAATGTAATCTACTCACTTCCAACGGTAACCGTAACCTTTTGCGAAACAGTTTCATCTCCTTTCCTCGCTTCGCAAACATACACTCCGCTATCATCAATTTGAATATTTTTGATGTAGAGGACATGTTGTTGCTGTGATGCTCGTGATGATAATGAACCGCCTTCCTTATACCATCTTATTGGAAGCGCAGTCTATATACGCATTTTTTGAAATCGTGCAATGATTGTTGATGAAAATTTAAAAAAAAATATCATGCTTGTTAGTAAAAATGTTTTTTTTTTTTTGAAAGTTAAAATGTATCGGATGTTGCTTACTCGATCAATTATGTAATAACCACTACATGTTAATCTGATTTCTTCACCCTTTTCTACAATTTGAATGAGCGGTTCTCTGATAGTGACTTTTATGTTTGGTTGATGAGGAGGATATCTTGTTGGAATCGGCGGACCTTCTGTTAATGATTGATTTTTGTTATTAATCAAAATTTGATATTTTAACCGAAATATTATACAATTGTACACATTTAAGCAGCATAAAATGAATTTAAGTTGAGTAATTATTATTTAAAAGCAAAAAATCTCTCAACAACAAATTCATAGCGTAAATTGTAAAGCATTTGTTAAATTTAAAAGCAGAATAGTATAATACTATTTTTCGTTAATCAATAAAAGATTTCTACATTTGCGATTTCATTGAATCCTAAATTTATTTTTTATCGTATTTGTTAATGTTAATATTTATGAAAATTATATACACAAGATTGTTCATTTTTCGAATTATCGAACATAGAAACATTACAGAAAGAAACCAGTAAATTTCTGACGATGAATTCAATAAGAAAAAAAAACTAACAAATTGTTCAACATAAACAATGGACACAAACAATTTCAAATTTTGACAGAGTAGCGTTATAGAAATACTTTCCCGTTTATTTTCTAAATATCTACTGTACTTTTCGAAGTTCTTTACTTTCTACGAGTTAATTTGAATAATTTTTCAAATAATATGAAAATATCTACCGAGTTCCTATTCTTCGAGAGTATTCTACAAATTAGAAAGTTTTGAGAGATATAAATTTCTAAAGAATCTACCAAGTGAAAAATAATAAAGGGAATTCGTGTTTGCCACCTGATTTGCTTTTTGCGTCTATATTTCGTTTTATCTTTCCAACGATTTGTTTATCCTTGTTAACAATTTCATATTCATAATCTTTCTCATTATTATTAAAAAATATGATTGTGTATGTTGAACAATAATTAGGATAAACTGTTTCTGTTTCTGCTCTCGTATGACACTCTAATTTACCATTGTCAGTTGTTTTCTCTGCGCACGATACTTTAAAATTTTCATAAGGTTAATAATTGTTGATTTTTATTTATTTCGGAAATAAATACGTTTGTTAATAATAAAAAGATAAAATATTGTCATGTATGAGGATGATGAGTGTATGAAATTCCTCAACCAGACAATCTAATAAATCATTCACCGTGAATTGTTATGTTTAAAACTATCTGTGTTTAATTGTTATTGAATTTTTCTCTTTGAAAATTTAGAAAATTGAATGTATTAAACACAGATAATTTACAGTAAAATATAACAAGATCTTGTGCTTTGAAAATTGATGCATCCTACTTCTAACGTGCTTCAATATTATTTTGCACTTATGCGAATTTGCAAAATTGATAAAATTAAATTATTTACCTTGAGATTGACAACGATCGCCTGTGTATCCAGGCTCACAATGACAAACAATTCTATTATGTGGGCCAGATTCGCACGATTCAGCATGTTCACAAGGACACATTTTACAAGCACCCAAAAGACTACCTGAACGATCATGATGATCACGATAGTAGTTTTTGTCACAAGTCTATTTTAATAAGAAATCATGAAGTAGTTTAACTAACAAGCTGAAATTTAAAAGGTTAAAACTCACTTCACAACTTGGTCCTTTGTATCCAGCAGGACATCTACATTTTTCAAGACCATGAACTCTTCCTTGAGCTGTTTGTTGAGGAACAGCAGTATCGAGATAAACGTCACTGATGGATGATTTGGAAGTCATGTCTTTGAGTGTCGCACGAACAAGAACGCTTTCAAGATTCGCCAAGACAGTCAATAAATCACTTCTTGAAGTAGGTCGAACTCCTGTGCGATGCAAATTTTGCCATTCAGTTTCAATCAAAGGAATATGATACGTCTAAATAATAAAATAAATTATGAGATAAGAATTTTTAAAAATTACCTAAACGAATATTTATGTTATATTATAACGAATATTATGTTACATTTAAAATTGCCAAATATACAGTATTTAAAAAATTTGGAAATAAAAATTTCAGAATTTTTAAAAAAGTTTTATGAAAAATTTCAATGGAAAAATTTAGAAAATAGAAATATGAAATATAAAACTTACCCCATCATCTCCATTGTGTCTTTGCCAGAAAAGTGTTAAACCATTGCCTCGAATAATGACATCTTGATCAGGAACATATCCTCCTCGACCCTCTGTCATTTGTGTAACAGTAAGATTTCCTCCATATGAGAGAATTTGGTTGCCAAGCAATCGTTCAGGGAGACTCCAATAGAATGTTCCTTCATCAGCAAAAGAATACGATAATTTTGCTTCGAAAGAATTAACTTCATATCGGTTTTCGACTTCTCTTGAGAAGTCACGATCTGTTATACGATATCCATGATTTTCATCGAAAATAGGTGCAGGTAATTCTTCTCTGAAATAATTGAGCTCTGTACAATCAGCGCGTGTTCCGCTACAGAAACATTCTGCACATCCATCGGGATTTTCATAACTTTTTCCAAATGTTCCCGGTCGACATTGGTTACAATACGTTCCAACGACATTTGCTTTACATTCACACGAAGTTGCTCCGGGATAACAACGCCCATAAACTGTTCCTTCTGGATCGCATCGATCACAAAGCTCTCCTGGCGGATATTCTGTATCCCGTGTACAATCATTTGGAGTACCGCGTGTTGCTGATCCCGTATATCCGGGAAGACATCTTTCGCAATTGTGTCCCGTTGTGAAATGACGACAATCGAGACATTGTCCAGTTTTAGCATCACAATTTTCCGAATGTCCATGACAATTGCATGGTTCGCAAGTGCCTGGATAGTTTGTACTCTTAAAGTATCCGGGAGAACATTCTTCGCAAGACAATCCTGTTGTTCCTGTGACACAACGACATTGCTCAACTTCATGAGCGATAATACCGCTTCCATAATTGCGTTCGGATGCAGTATCAAGCGATATATGCTCCAAAGCTGCTTCTTCTGGAACTGTTGTGTATGTGGCTTTGATATAGATTGCTTCAATGTCAGACAAAGAAGTCAAAAGTTGCGATCTTGTTGTTGATGTTCCATCCAATGAGCTTTGCCATTCTTCTTCGATGACAGGAACAATATACGTACTTGGACTACTTAATGGAACTCCGCCATCACGACGATAATGATGTAAAACTTGATGGTTATGCTGTTGAAAAGAAATAAAATAATTTGGTTGAATGCGTCAATATACTTTCTTAAATTCGTTCGACTCTTTATCTACAATTTATGTTTAATTGCCTCCAAACATATTTTTTTTTGCAAATAAAAAATTTTAAAAATAAAAAAAAAAAAATGTTTGACGAAAATGTTGAAATTTTTTTTTTTTTTTTTTTCAAATATTTCAATTTTTTGGCAGTTTTGAGTTGCAAAATAATTAAAAATGATAAATTAGAGCCCTTCTGATAAATTTTTTGCATTTGGAGCAAGATTTGACAAAAATTGCTTTGACATATTTTTCAAAACAAAACTATGTCAAAGATAAAAAATTTTTTCAGTTTCTATTTTTTGGCAGTTTTGAGTTGCAAAATAATTAAAAATGATAAATTAGAGCCCTTCTGATAAATTTTTATCCATTTGGAGCAAGATTTGACAAAAATTGCTTTGACATAGTTTTTGATTTAGTTTTGCTCTTGATATAGTTTTCAAAACAAAACTATGTCAAAGGAAAAAATTTTTTTCAGTTTCAATTTTTTTGAAGTTTTGAGTTGCAAAATAATTAAAAATGATAAATTAGAGCCCTTCTGATAAATTTTTATGCATTTGAAGCAAGATTTGACAAAAATTGCTTTGACATAGTTTTTGATTTAGTTTTGCTCTTGATTTAGTTTTCAAAACAAAACTATGTCAAAGGAAAAATTTTTTTTCAGTTTCAATTTTTTTGAAGTTTTGAGTTGCAAAATGATTAAAAATGATAAATTAAAGATCCTCTGATAAATTTTTATCCATTTGGAGCAAGATTTCACAAAAATTGCTTTGACACAGTTTGTGATTTAGTTTTGCTCTTGATTTAGTTTTCAAAACAAAACTATGTCAAAGGAAAAATTTTTTTTCAGTTTAAATTTTTTGGCAGTTTTGAGTTATAAAATGATTAAAAATGATAAATTAGAGCCCTCTGACAAATTTTCATCCATTTGGAGCAAGATTTGACAAAAATTGCTTTGACACAGTTTTTGACATAGTTTTGCTCTTGATTTGGTTTTCAAAACAAAACTATGTCAAAGATAAAATTTTTTTTCAGTTTCAATTTTTTGTCAGTTTTAAGTTATAAAATGATTAAAAATGATAAATTAGAGCCATTCTAATAAATTTTTATACATTTGGAGCAAAATTTGACAAAAATTGCTTTGACACAGTTTTTGATATAGTTTTGCTTTTGATTTGGTTTTCAAAACAAAACTATGTCAAAGATAACATTTTTTTTCAGTTTCAATTTTTTGGCAGTTTTGAGTTATAAAATGATTAAAAATGATAAATTAGAGCCCTTCTGATAAATTTTTATTCATTTGGAGCAAGATTTGACAAAAATTGCTTTGACATAGTTTTTGATTTAGTTTTGCTCTTGATATAGGTATATTACATATATTGTATGATTTTTCTAATTAATAAAATAAATATTTCAAGATTTTCCTATTGAATATAACTTTTTTGCGTATTTTCAAATTTTTAAATTTTCAACTTGAAAAATCATAAAACAGACACTCAAATGAAATTTCCGTATTTTTCACGTATTTTTTACGTATTTTTTTACGTATTTATTACGTATTTTTTTTACGTATTTTTTTTATATTTATTAAAAAAGTTATTTAAACATTCAGATAAATAAATGAATGAAACATTGCAAGTTTTTTAAGATTTTTTATAACATGTTCATACATATAACATGATTGAACAAAAAATTTAAAAAAATGGAAGAATATTTTACAAAACAAATTATTGAAAAAGGACCAACAATTTTAGTTTTTAAGACAAAAGTTTTGAAGTTGAATAGCAAGTTTTTGAAAAAAAAAAATCAAATAAAAAATATATTAAAAATGATTTAAAAAAATAATCAAAGAAAACACTTACGCTCTTAATAATAACATCTGGTGCACTATTGCGTGAAGCACTTCCTGAAGGCAATGGCGTGTATCTCAATGTGTAAGTCAAATTTCCGCCATATGAGGTAATTTTGTTGCCCAAATATTCTGCAGGAAGACTCCAATATACAGCATCGTCTGTAACTCCGAAGTTTCTATAGACAATTTCACGTCCTTCAACAGGCATGTTATTAGCAATAACTTGATCGTTCGATACCAAGCTGAATTCGGAACGCCCTCCAGCAAAACTACTCTCAACTTTATCACGATAATAACTGCTGCTTGTACAACTCTTTGTAACTCCGTTGCAGAAACACTCAAGACATCCATTTTGATGTAAATAGAAGCTTCCAGGTGCACACTGATCACAATAACGCCCTGTTACTCCTGAACGACAATGACACTGTCCATTAGGATAAGATGATTCTGTTCCGTATGGATTGCATCTTGAAACTTGTTGGGGAACACATGGTTGACCCGCAATTGGATTTCCTACATAACCAGGAGCACATTCTTCACAGCGAGAGCCTTGATAACCACGATCACAATGACAAGTTACATCACCGTTTCGTCCCAAAGAACATGTAGTTGCGTATGAGTTTCCTGAAGTGCCTGGACAAGGACAAGGACGACAAGGTTGTCCTTGTTGAGGATTTCCATATGTTCCGGGACGACAAACTTCATTTACACGAACGCAACGACCCAACCAAGGACCTGAAGATTGTCTTTCGTATCCATAGTCACATTCTTCACAAGATGATCCTCGATATCCTGCAGGACAACGACATTCTTCAACTAAACCTGCAGGACCAAATCCTCGATCAGTTGATGCTGCAGAATCTAATTTGATATGAAGTAATTCAACTCCACGTTCAGGTCCATCAACGTATTGTAATTTGATCAAAATATTGTCAATCTTTGCCAAAACAACAAGGATTTCTTCTCTTGATGCATAAGTTCCATCTAATTTGTACCAATTTCCTGCTGAAATAATTGCGGAAATAGGATTTGGTTGATCAGGCAACAAACGAGTTGCATGTCTGTACACAATTTCTCTTCCATTTCCTGTTATAATAATATCAGGGGCATCGTTTGTAGCTCCTCTACCATTATAAATTACTTCATAACGAATATGACCTCCATATGATTTCAATTGATTTTTACGATATTCATCGGGCAACGCATAATAAGGATATTGATTAGTTGGCGATGGAATGTCTGAGAGGCGTAATTGAACGCCATGGCGTGTTGCTGTTAAATCATGATTTCTATATTCTCCAATTTTCAACGAAGATGCTCCATTCCATGGACCTTCGACACCCAAAACTGTCAAAGAAGTCTGTGGTTCAGGAAGTGTGTAAGAATACATATTTGCTCCGCTACATTGTGTCGAAACGCCAAAACAGAAGCAACTTATGCAATCTTCAGGTCGTCTTGCAAGATCATTGAAAAATCCATTGGGGCAAACTGTATTTGTGTCTGTATTTACAATCACGATAGTATCAGGCGTTGCAAATGTTGTTCCTTTCGTGTTAATTACTTCACAAGAATATGCACCTTGATCTTTTGGGCGCATATCACGACACATAAGAGTACCAAATCCGCCTGAGCTTTCAGAAACACAATTATCGGGCACATGACCCCAATTAAGACGCCATACAACTAATGGAACAGGAACGCCTGTTGCGCGACACGTAATATTCAAGATTGAACCGACATCTAATGTTACGCTTGGCGGAGGAGGAGTGATAATAACAGGAGCTGAACATCCTATTTCATCAGATCGATCGTGGCAATCGGGAGTTGTATCACATTGGAATGCTTTTGGAATACATTGACCATCTCGACATTGGAATTCATCGTGACGACAAGGATATCCGAATGGAGCTGGCGTACATCCTTCTTCATCTGTATTATCGCCGCAATCATTTTCGCCGTCACATCTCCATGTTTTCAAAACGCATTTTCGATTTCCGCATTTGAATTCATTTGGTTCGCATAATCCGCGAGATCCTGAACTACAACTGTTTTCATCTGATCCATCAGCACAATCGTGATGCCCATCGCAAATCTTCGATCTATCAATACACTCGCCATTCATGCAAGTAGCTTGATTGTAGCCACAAGCTGACGGGGGTCGATCAACAATTGGATTATCTAAATGTAAGAAAAGTAATATGAGAATTTGCTATTTTGTAAGATTTAGAGTTAGAGTTGCAGGATGACAAAAAACTTTTACTTTAATGAAATAAATTTACTCATTTGAAATCGGTTTCTCAAAACAACGAAGCATTTTTACATATTTGAAAAACAATTTGTATTTTATCTTAAAAAAGGAAAAGATAAAAAAAAAGAAAAAAGATATAAAGCAAAAAAAAAAGATAAAACATAAATAACAGGTAATATATTTTCATTTCTAAATTTTAAATTATTTGATTTTTTCATTCAACTTCAATTTAATTTTTAATTTTTTAACTTTTTTTAATTTTGAATTTTTATAATGTGTCACTAAACAAAAAAAAATATGTTTTTCAAAAAAAAAAAAAAAAAAAAAAAAAAATTAAATATAAAAAAAAATTAAATAAATAAAATTAAATAATTTTAGAGAAAAGGTAAATTTATTTTACTGTCTTGAGAATTATTTTATATTTGTCAGTAAAATTAAAAGTAATTTGTCACCTTGACAGTTAGAAAATTTACCGAATATTTATAATATTGGCAGCATTTAAAGAGAAAAATTTAATATGTTAGTTTTTAATATATAATGGGGTTTTTTGAGAGAAAAAAATACCTGGGGCAAAAAATTCAAAATCAATATGAGGAATTGTCCCATATTTCAATTTCCTTGAATATGTTCTATATCGAAAAGGGATCCACGCTGCATGTTACACAAATATTTCGCCGTTTTTGAACTTGTTAGTAAAGTGAGCATTGAAGCTATTTATTTACACTTACATCTTTCAACTTGTAAATTAACAGATACGTGACTTCCCGGCGTAGATTTTGGATAACCAATTGCTTCGCAAATGTATTCGCCCGAATGATCATAACGAATATTTGGGATTTCAAGTCGACCATTAACATCACGTGCGCCGGGAGGCAAAGGTAATCCTCTGCTTCGGGTCCATCTTACTTTTGCACGAATTGGACCTTCGTCACGACATTGGAATACAACTTCACGACCTAAAACATTATGAAAAAAAGTAAATATTGTTTCATGGAAATTTTTCAATTCAACATGCAGATTTTAGAATCAAAAAGGTTTTTCATGCTTTACTTTTTTCATTATTTTGTTCTTTTATAATAGCACATGCAGTATTACGCATTTTAGCGACTTACCCTCTCTGATTTGTCCTGATTTGCGGAAATTTTGTTAAAAAATAATGAAACAAGTTTGATTAGCAGTTTTATTAAGAAAGAATTTGAAAGTCAGTCACATCAGTAATATTAATTCAAAAGTTGAAAGCTTATTTTAAACTAAATTATTTTTTTTTTTTCATAAAAATTACATTTGTCGTTAACTGAAAATTTCAGCGTTTAGTGTTTAGAAATACCATAACCTCTAAAAGTGTCACACAACTACGAGCTATAAGAAGTTTAAAATAAAAATCAAAATGTTGCTCAGGATACTTACTTTCTTTAATGATTTGATCATTCGGATACGTTTTAAGGTTCAAGCGATTATCAGAAACTTCCGGATGTCTTGTTGGAGTTGATGCTGCAAAAATTAGAGTAAGTCTATTAGTTTTGTGAAATTATCCAAATCAGAAAAACAGATTTTAGGTATCAAACTTGACAGGTTACGAAAGGTAAATAGGATTTTAAAAGTTTTTTATGGACAACTTTTGTTAAGATTTGAATTATCATTGTCGGTTAAAATGTTAAGTATGTTGATCAAACAAAGGGTTCAAGCCTAACACTCGTGACTTACGATACGGCGGTCTTGCATCACAATCTAATTCGTCACTTTGATCTAAAGGACAATCAACACGACCATTACAACGTAATTTTTGCTGAATACAAGGACCATTTTCGCATCTGAACATGCCAGGTTCACAATCGCGACCCTCGATATCTTTTATTTTGACATTTTTATTTCAAAATATGAATAAAAAAATAAGAGAAGAAAAGTGAAAAAGAATGAGTATTAAACGAAGGATGAAAAAGAAAGTTTTAGAAAGAAAGCCATAACCAATTTAAACCCATGATATCCGAAAAATCATAAGGAAAAGTAAATAATACGATAGAGGAGAAAAGCAAAATTATAACACTGCGAACTTACGACAATTTCTTTCATCAGAAGCATCGCGACAATCTGCTCTGCGATCGCAGAGACTTCCTAAAGGAATACATTCGCCTGAACCGCATAACCATTCGTCACTTGAACAAACATCGGTTCTTTGCGTTGTTGGTCTATATGTAGGTCTTGGAGTTGTATATGGAGGATATTCACCTGATAATTTTATGTTTTTTTTTTTTCATGATTTTACTTCTTTTTTTCCAATCAAATGTTTCAAAACAAAGAAACTTTTATAAGAAAAACATTACTTACGGCAATTTCTTTCGTCGGAACTATCTCTACAATCTACACGTCTGTCACAATGACGAGCTCTATCAATGCATGTTCCATCATCGCATCGGAATTCATCTGAACGACCTGTAGGAAAAATAATATAAAAATTTTCATAAAAAAAAATTCAATTTCGAATTTCAGAGAAAACATACATGTTGGACAATTTCGTTCATCACTGCGATCATAGCAATCTGGTCTTCCATCGCATTTTTTATCGGCATGAATACATTTTCCATCATCGCATTGGAATTCTCCTGATCGACATGCTGTTTTGAAAAATTAATGTGAATTAGTATCATATCGCTACAAACAGAATACACAAAATGTTTGTAACTCACATCTAAAGGTGCAAAAATAAAATTTGAAAAAATCAGAAAAAGACATTAAAGTGACATAAAAGAAAAAGTGTTTTTGATATTAATGAAACTAAAGAAATAATAGATTTAAGTAACCACACGCGGTTTGACAACAAATATGGAGTTATCTTGTCTTCGAAGATTTTTTTCTCAAAAAAAAAAAAAAATGAATGAAAAATTCTGAATGACTTGAATTGATAAAGTCAGAAACCTTGTTCAGAATTGTTCATTTTTCGAATTTTCTTTTACAAAAACGAAAGCTGTACGATGAGAAATTTTATCAAAGACAAAAATAAAAGTTAATTTCAAAAAATTGTTATTAACCGAAACAGTTTTGCTCATCTGAAAAGTCTTTACAGTCATAGATACTATCACATCTCAGCCTTGCATTGATGCACTTGGTGCCATCGTTGCATGGAAATTCATTTATATCGCATTCACCTGAGAAATTACACCAAGTAGATTTTAAAGCATATCGATATAACGTATCGTTCTAATAGAAAAATAAAGGTTAGTATAGTAAAAAGAGAAGATCTTGTTTGTACTTGTACAGCATTGGAAATTAAAACCAAAGTTAATCGGTGCAATTTTTACTTCTATTTAAACATTTGTGGTTTGTACTTACGACAATCTCTCTCATCTTCGCCATCGGAGCATTCAGAGCGACCATCGCATCTTATGGCACATCTGTTATCATAACTGCATTCAAAGTCAGGACAGTTTCGGTGCTGTACAAGATATTATTGTAGTTTAATTAAAACAAGTCAAGTTTAATACCGCATTTTTTCTTTGAAATGCGGTAAATATTTAAAGGAGAAACTTACCGATGGAGCATTTCCTGAAGGATGCTCGTGAACAGGACAATTTTCTTCATCTGCTCCATCAAGACAATCATCAACTCCATTACATTTAATGTTCATCGAGTGACAAGATGAATCACATTCGAATTGATCGTGTTCGCATTTTGGCTCATCTATGGATATTAAATAAAAAAATTTATGAAATTTTGCTCTTTTTTCATTGTAACAATTCAAAGACGCGAAATGATTTAAAAGTAATATTTCTACCTGAAGTACAATGACGTGGCTCGTCAGAATTATCAAGACAATCGGGTGTTCCGTCACAGTAAAATTCAAGACTTATACATTCACCATTTCCGCATTTAAACTCATCAGCTCTACATTGCTTGGCTATTTTTATGTATGTATGTTTAAAGCAGGTGCGTATGTCATAGCAAAAGTGCGTTCAAGCAACATTGATCAGGTACAGTATTTTTTTGTGCGATACAATTGATGTAAAAAATGAAAATGTAAAAAAGCAAAATTAGTGCTGAGAAAATGGTAAATAAAATAGATGTGAAAAAAATTATAAGCAATAAAATAATTTGGAAATAAAATTTAAATTTAATTAATAAGTACATATTTAATTTTTTTGTATTTATAAGAAATTTATAGAATTTTGTAAAATAGACGTTTATTAACTCTCATATTCTCACATTGATTCACTCATATTCTTACAAATTAAGGTTTACCTAATTCACATTCATAATTTGTGACATTACATTGTGCTGTTTTTGATATAAAAAAATGTATTGCATGAAATATAAAAAATTGAAGCAAGTGAGAAAAGCAGATAGTTATATGTATTATATTAATGTGATTTTGAGTAGTTGTTTCCCAAATTTCCCATTTTATCCCCTTCATGTTATCGAAAGATGAAAATGTATTGTGTACTGTGAGGTGTGAGTTTTGTTTTAGAGCTTAAACCAAAAATGAAATACATACCTATATTCTCCGAGGATGATGTTTCGGAATCATTACATCCCATTTCATCGGTTTTATCATCACAATCATATTTACCATCGCAAACTTCAGATTTGGGAATGCATAAATCTGAATCACAAAGGTGCTCACTCTCAGCACATTCAGCATCTAGTGCAATTAAAAGCTCAGAATAATATGATCTGTGCACACTTATAGTTATAATGAAAAAAATGCTTAAAAAATAGAGTGCGTTTTTGTGAAAAAGAAGTGAAAAAATATTGACATTCATTATCGAAAACAATTGACATTTCGAATGATAAATGGCTCCAAAATTGTTTTTCTTATTTTCTCAGTTTAAGGTTTAACTAAAAAAAAATTTGACCTATATTTTTTTCTTCTGTAAAGCGACAGATGGCATCGTCAAAAGAGTTAATAATGCGCTTTTTGTGCCCTAACACTCTGTTCTTGATGTCAAACACTGAATAAAATACCTAATAGAAATGGATCATAATCGCCGAAGAGATCTTTTCTGGTCAAATAATTTCCGCACAATTCGCGAGTCTCATCTGATCCATCAATACAGTCAACGAACATATTGCATTTCTTATATGCTGCTATACAAATTCCATCATCGCAACGAAATTGATCGTGTTCGCATGTGTTTGACATAAAATCTTTTTTGCTGCTAACTTTTTTGCTACTATTTAAATTTTGATGGTGACTTAATGAATTTGGATTAGACACATTTTTATGTTCTATAAAGGAGGAGAGAAAATAATAAAAATAACAATGAAATAACATGTAGGTTGTACATCACAAAACAACAATACAAAACGAAACACCATGCAGTTAGTAATCACTTCAAAAATAAATAAAAAATAAATAAAAAAAAAATATGATGAAAGCGAAGCTGATAAATAAATAAAAAAAATGAATAATGACCAAATACATTGGTTAGTCTTTACATGCTGTGAATTTTAATTGAGCAAAATGAAAAAATGCGTTAGATTAGAAAAGAAGAAACATATATTGCCATAAGCAGAAAGGAAAATGAACTTGCTTCTAATTTCATTCTCATTTTTGTCTTTTTTTTTAGTGAGAACAAAATGTTGCCAATGTGATGAGTTTCTGTGCCAATTTCGGTAATCAATTTTCCTTTTAGGCTTTCACACACTCAACAATTATGTAACTCTTAGTTGTATGTCGAAAGAACTCAAACTATTTAAATCCTACAAAAATACTTCCTAATGATATAAATTTAGTCTACTTTTAAGTCTTTTATGTGATATATATGATAAAAAAGCTAAAAGTATTGTACAAGATTGTAAAATCACTCTTCCCAATGTTTTCACTCAAAATATAATCCTAAAGCTTCCTGCACACACTAACTAAAAGTCAAATTTTACTTCACACTCGAAAATATTTCATGTTTTCGTGTACTTACGTTCGACACAATCATATTCATCACTTCCGTCAGAACAGTCTTCAATACCGTCGCATTTTTGCTTTGGAGAATAACATCCGCCGCCAAGTTCGCATTTTTCCTGATGATACAAATAATATAAAAACAAAAATAAATAAACATAAAATAATAAAAATAATTTTTTGTACTATAAGCTAAACATAAAAGCATAACAAAAAGAAACAATACTTAATTAAAAAATAATAAATATAATAAAGAGACCTCATTAGCAGGACATTCACATATCATTTCATCTTCTCCGTTGGGACAATCATATTCGCCATTACAAACTCTAAGCCGGTTAATACATTTATCAGTCGTAGAACATTGATACTGATCATAAGTACAACTATAAGCTACATTTAGAATATGGTTAAGAGTTAATTTTGTTAATTAGTAATGTTTTGTTCAAACTTGGAGGATTCATAGATTCGATATAAAATTGATCATTTTTGAACTTACAGCAATTTTTTTCATCTGTCGAGTCTAAACAATCAATTATCTTATCACATCTTTGTACTTCTGTAAAACATCCTCCCCCGCGTTGACATTTACTCTACAGATTATGATACAATATTACATTATCAAGCATGTTTTAGTAGCTAAAGGTTATCTTTTTTTTAGATGTTTCACACTATTCTAAAACATATATCTCTCCCCATTTTAAAAACAACAAGTTTCCCAAAAATAAAAAAAAGTAAAAAATAAAATTAACCTCGTAGGACTTGCATTCGCATTTATGCGGATCTTCATCTTCTCCTTGCGGGCAATGAGGAACGCCATCACAAACGGATTGCTCATCAATACAACCTCCTGATGGGCATTGAAATTGTCCATCAGAACAAATGTCGACTATAAAAACAAAAATTAAATAAATTAAAAATTAAATTAAAAAAAATCGATATGAATCATATGATGAGATAAATTTACAAGTTAGTAGAATATATCAAATCAGGCAAAAAAAAATGAAAAATATAAATAAAACCTTATCCTTATGCATGCTTACTTCCTGTAGAATTACTACAACCATGTTCGTCTGTGTAATCTGTGCAGTGAAATCTTCCATCACATCTCAAATTAGCTTTTATACAAACTCCGTTTCCACACTTGAACTCATTGGCTTTACATGCTGGTTATTATCAAACAAAAATATTCAACGAATTATTTAAAATAATGTTCGAAAACGAAAGGACACAAAAACACACAAAAAAGCGTCTTCAGAAACTTCGAAAAAAGAAAGATGTACAGAAGTAAAGTTGAATAAGAATGATAAATAAATTAAACGAAAAAAAATATAGTTTCAAAAAGAGGTATTAGATACGTGAAAATTCGCTCAAGAAAATTATATAACATTTAACATATTCGTACACACATACAGTATGGAAATTGCACATAAAAAAATGTGTGTTGCCAAAATACTTACGGCAACTTATCTGCTCGTCATATCCATCACTACAATCCCATTTACCATCACATACTTGCTTTCTCTCAATGCATTTGCCGTTTTTGCATTTGAAATGATCTCTCAACTCACAGATTCCTTTATTTATTTTTAAAAACATATAAAATAAATGAATTACGTGCATCTTACCTCTTTTGCATAGTTTTCAATATTTATCAATAAGATCTTTTATTCTTAAGACAAAGACAAACATGCACACAATTAAAGACAAATAAAGCGTAAAAGTGCTATCTAAACAATTTTTTGGTCTACAAGCGATGATACAGTTTTTTTTTATATTCAAACTAAACGTCTCTAAAAATGATTGTTCCACAAACATTTGAAATAGAAGTCTTTATTATGTTGAATACAATAAAAGCAGTGTCAACATAAAATGTGGTTTCGTATGTCAATTAAAGTCAAAAAATCATATGAATTTTGTTCGAAGCTATTTATTATTTTATTACAAAATCAATGGTGACCGCATTATTCAAATACTTCATTAAGTTTAATTTTTAACGAATTAAGTATTCATAAATAAGACTTATCAAGACTAATTATAGACGACACGTCGTGTCAAAATTATATTTTTTGATGAGTTATGCGTTGTTATATGGTAATAATCCATTTTCAGAAAAAAAAATAAATATTTAATAATGATTATCATTTTGAAAATTATTTGGAAGAACATCACGAAATCAATTATTTATGAATAAATAGAAGTTTTGTCATTATAATTTTCGCTAATGAATTGAAATTAACAATTCGATGAATTGTTTAGATAAAAAATTTGAACGAATTTTTCGAAATGTCGGGTTTTTAAACTTACTTGAGCAATTTCTTTCGTCTGAAATGTCATCGGGACAATCTATATTTCCATTACAACGTTTTTCTTTAGCGATGCATTGTCCGAAATCGCATTGCCATGAGTCACGTGAGCAAGCTATTTAAAGCAAAAATACATATTTTTTTTCGTTGAAATTGCACGAACGCATATAATCAATCACAACAACAATGCAAAAAATGATACGTACGACAATCTTCCTCATCTGATCTGTCAAGCGGACAATCATATTTTCCATCGCATCGTCCCACAATGGATATGCACGTTAAATCTGTGCATGTAAATTTCCCGAGTGGGCAAAAAAACCGATCTTTCGGTGTTGTACTAACTATTCGCATGGCAAACACACCAACCATATGATTGAATTTAAAGTAATCCCCACAAAAGTATGTAAACAGCAAGATAATTAATTTGTGTGTTGTTCGGTTATTTTTGCATTTTGTTGGTTTTAATGCAAAAGCATCGTAGTTGTTGTTTTTTGTTATAGTAAAATTTATATTTAATTGTGATGAAGAATCAAGATAAAGTTTGTTTTTCCATGATTATTATTAAAATATGAATTTATAGCGTGGCATAACAAAATATGATATTAAATTTTTGTATGTTTTCACAAAAAAAAATAATAATGAATAACAACAGAAGGATGATTACATGCATTTAGTCCAATATAACCAGAGCAGCATTAAAAAGAAATTTAATTAAAATTTTAGTTAGTATTTGTTTTGTTAGTTTCCTGTTTTTGCGTCATGTCTTTGAGACATTACCTGTATTGTGTTCGCAATCTTCTTCGTCTTCACCATTTGAACAATCGTGTACATTATTGCATATTTTATCTTCAGATATGCAGGTGTTATCATCACATTTGAATTGATCATCGGGACAGTCTTCAAAATAGTTAGTTACAAATGATATGATATATTATACATATTTCCATTATGAACATTGAAAATTATTAGAACATGTTACAAATAAATATTCTCTTTATGTTAGTTAGACATTTTCCCCTTATTAAATCTTATTGATAATTATGATGAAAAGGGTATTTTACAAAATGAGTTTAAAAAAAAAATGAACTTACGACAATTTTCTTCGTCTTCGCCGTCTCTACAATCTGCGCGACTATTGCATTTGTAAGCTTGCGGTATGCAAGTTCCGTCATTGCACTTAAATTCCGATTCGTTGCATGCTGAAAAAAAATTTAAAGAAAAACTTGATAAGACTCTCGTATATGTACTTTAACGTTAAAAGAGCATCTTCTTTAATGTTTCGTACGATTTTAAAAACACTTTCCTCATGTAGATAAACACAATAATCTATTTTAGTCTAACACGTCACATTATCGTGTTAGATTAGATTAAAATCAATTTGCCGTCTTTTGGTGTTTCGTGAGTGCCTCGACGCCTTTTCCTCGTTTTTACTTTAAAGATACACAAAACATTTTTTTTATCATGTCTGGATATATTCAAAAAATTGTTTGATAAGGGTCGTTACGTCTTTTATTACCGAAACTCGCAAAGTATTTGGCAAATAGGATTAATTGTCTGAAAAAAATCAATAATAATTGTTCCAGTTTTTTGTCTCAGTTTTTATTTCGTACATAACTTTTAAAGACGCGATTTTGTCAGCAGGAAAATATTCACTGAAAAAAGTTTACTGTGAAATTCTATATCTTCTATAATAGGTGTAAACATTAAACAACCAAATTTCTTCATGCTTTTTTCCGAAAATTATTTCTACTATCAACATAAGATAAACTTTGCTTTTTAGTCTCGAAAAAAAAAATATAGAATGACGAAACACCCATCAGCCTTCCAATAAAAGGTGAAATTTAAGTATATTGACATCATGTTCACACATCTATATGTAATTTGAATATAAAACATGCACTTGAAACTTTTACAGGGGAGTCAAGAAAATTTCTATGAATTTCTTGGGTTGTGTTGAAATTCTATACAAACGAGAAATGTTTTAAGTGTTTGATCATTTTTATAGGATTATCTTGTATTGTGTATCACAAACCAACATCAATATATTAAATTTTACAAGGATTTGTCTACATGGGATTTGAAATGTAGACGGTTTTCCGATAAAGACAAGAATGTAATGCAATATATCGACTTTTCAGAAGCTTAAGTGATTTTTAAAGTGTTCGTGTCTTGTGTTTCATCTATCATTATTTAATGTTACTTCATAGCATGACCTCATTCAGCACTCAAGCAAAACAATTCAACTTTGTTGACAATCATAATCCTTATATTAGTCGTTAAGCATAATTAAGTGTCGTTAAATGATCGTTATTAATTATTAAACACACAATGTTAATTTTTTTAATATACTTGGCGCGTATCAGTGTGAACATATTACGCATTAACATGTATTTAGTTTGGAATTTTCAACCTCACAAACAGTTTATAATTGCCCTGTGAATTGCGTCACAATATTAATGTTTCTAATATCTGTGAAGAAAAAATTAAGAAATAAAACTCTTTGTTCTGATAACTTCTCATAAATCGTCGTCTTTGATTCCTTTTGAGTACGCGGGTTCTTTTGTAATAATTTGCTTTGATAGTTTTGATGAGGAACAGATGCGCATTGGGTTGCGTTACATTTATATTATTCAAAAAGCGCCGACGGGTGATGCTATGATGAATAGACAATTAAATTTGATTGGTGAGTGATTCAATTGAACAACATTGTAATTGTAAATACTCGACTTAAATTATTATTGAATTGTTTCAATTAACGGCACAAAATGCTTTACATTTGTAGGTTAACTGCGGTTTGAATTCAAAGAACACGATTGGCCTTGTTTTATTTTCGATATCCTTGTACTACAGCTAATATCATAACGATCAAAATTACAGAAAAATAACACTTTTCATCAATGCATTTCCTGCAAAGCAATCGGAACATATCTTCCTGTAGTTTAACCTTTTGCATCCATAAAGCACAAAGAACGTGCAATTTTCTGCAATATTTCACAGTTTCCGATCAATTGAAATTCAATCAGTATTTTATATAAAGCTTCATTTTTTTCTGTGTTGTTGTTGTTGTTTTTTATAAACGAAAACATTTCCCTTTACACGTCTTTTGTACCTTTTACTCTATCCTGGTTTAACTTATTTTCTTTTTTCCTGAACAAACGTGTCTATGTGCTGAATGCATCCAAATTATTGCTTTTGGTTTTTCATCGTGTTCGTTTGAATCAAAACACTGAATAAAAACAACAATATTTGAGGCTTATCATCCGAACCATTTTACTCTTACTTGTAATAGGCGATAAATAAAAAACAGACACATATTTTGTCTGTTTTTTTTTTTGCAATACGTGTTGAACAAATTTTCTCATATTACACGTATACACATTCTGATGCTTTTTTAGGAGAATTTTTTTACACAAGCTTTGTAATAAAACGAAATACGGGTAATTTGATTCGGGTTGTTTTAATTTTGATTCTTTTTTTTCAGTTGTTCTTCAGTTACCGATTGAAAATGTAAAACAATGGAAGAATGTTAATTTGGTTAAAATGACAATATGATATTTCACACAAAAGTTCTTCCCGGAACGCATTGTTTGACTTTTTCAGTGCACATGTTAACCTTCTGACAAGGAGAACTCCATCAGCGATATACAAACACTTCCATCATCAAGTTACCAATTAGTCATATGAACTGTCAAACATCGATTTATTAATGTAATGACTGTGATTTGCATTTAAATAAATACGATTGATAAATTGCTCTAAGTTAATAAAGAAACATTAATAAATGCAATTCATTCGTACAAACATTGTATAAAATATGTGTGTGTACCTTAAGGTGTGAATATTGCAAATTCCAAAAAGTAAGTTATTGTTTTTTAAAATTCAAGATAAACAATCAACTTATGACTCAGTTGGTTGGCTATTTTAACTTTGAAATAGTGACTTTGTCTATTATTTGACAAATTTATCATCACATTATTAATAATTTCAATAATATTATACAAACCTCTTACTTATAGGGCAAACAGCATCATTATATATTAATAAACAAATGATTAGCGCCAAACCAGCTAATTAACAAGGTTGGATATCGAGTTTTAATTATTTATTTATATTTTATGACGAGATGCGTTAAAAGTAAAAAGAAACCAGTATTTCTACCACGGATAAATGAGTTACGTTTTCTTTTCATTTTCATCTCGATTACGATGGTTTTGTGAAAATATTACCGCAATCATATCAATTTTCCAATAAAATGCATTAATTGCCCGCAATCATAATATTCACACTAATATTACATGATGTTACTTGGTATGTTCGAGTTATTTTAACGCTATTTTTTAGCACTCTTTACTGAAAAAAACTTGTTTCACAATCATCTGGCAAACCATATAAAAGACTAAAAGTCTCTTTAATAATAATTATTAATAAAAATAAGAAAGAATATATTATTTGATCAAGACAATTAATATCATTAACATTACCACAAAGCGGTTTCTCTGTGTTTGTATAAGTTTAATAGGACAGAAAATAACCTATTTTTCTATATATTTTGGTTATCACGATGAATACAAAAAAATTCAACTAATGGACTAAAAATCTACACTTTTTCCTTAAGTCATTTTTATTATATTACCAATAAAAGAAAATGCATGACTTTGGTATAGATTTGCCGCTGATGCATTCTAAATTGTTTAATACAGGGTAATAACAAAACGTGAGAAGAACATAAAATAGTACTTTCTTTATAGAGTAAATATTGTTTTTTTTTTATATTGAAGGCGCTTTACATATTTTTAGGTAGTAGACATCGAGTAAAACTCGTCGCTCGATGTAATTTGAAGTATCGAATCAATAAAATATGAGTATTTATTCAATTAAAAGTTTGTTTAATATAAAAATTCAAAGTCATTTTTGTGTAATCAACTAATTTATAGTACCTGAAAGTTTCATAAGAGCATAATCAATAACTTTGAACAAACAATAGTTAAAAGAATTTCCGTGACTTCTTATTATTAGTTATTATTGTTATTAAAATTTAGTGTAACCTCTTAAATCAAACAAAATTATAATGTTAAGAGAAGTTTTGTTTCTTACTTTAGATCTTTTTTTTTGGTAGGCAAATTTTATTTTAAAACCATTTTTGTTGGTATTTCAAGACTAACAATAAACAACGCAGTTTTTTTTATTTATGTTTTCATTCCGAAAAAAATATTCGCAATAAACTTATCTTCAACAGTAAAATGGGACATTTTCCGAACTGTAACTGGTACAAATTGTTACCTTTTATTAAATAACTAATTTCTTTATACGTGACACAGTAACAAATTTATTTGAAATAGTAAAAGGCTAGACTATGAATTTTCCTCAACCCTATTACTTTAATCAAAAAAGACATCGTTGCGACAATTTTTTCGTTTCGTTTTGCGTTCCTTTTTCCTTTGCTTGTCTTTTTATGTTGCCATATTGAAATATGAATTGTATAATGTTTCTTTACATTCGATATTGTTTATAGTTGTTAGGCGCTAAACATATTCATTGACTTCCGTTATGATGTTTCACTTTTTTTCTATCGTTACAGTTTAATTGGCAAAAAGTAAACGGGATTCTCTGATATGAATCGATGACAAAGTGAAAGGAACTTCAAAAAATCTAACAGAATTACTGTTACATAAGCTGACATTGCATGTAAAATTAGGGCACGAAATGCATTACTAACCCGAATTACGCTCAGCAGACAACCAAATTGAATCATTTAAATTGATCGAACTTGCTTATTAGCATCAACAATTCGATAAAATCAAGTGATTCATTTTATTATTGAATCACGATACCCTTTTGATTGTTTCCGTTACAATTACCTGAGTATGTTCTCAAATTTATTGCTCCTCAAATGTGAACATGAACAAGTGCGTGTGTCATGTAGAGATTTTTTTGATTGTTATCTATTTTTTGTTACTTTACATTTCTTATTCTTTCAAAAATAAAGAAGGTTCAAATGCTTCATATAGGTTTATGTATTATCATTTAAGACAATTTAATTAAATACGTGACTTTGGATTTTTTCATATTATTTTCATTCTTCAAAGCTCTTCAAACAAATCAAATAACTCAATTGTGTGATTGGTGTATACATTGGACATTTACAAATGAGAAATTTGTAAATATTTTGATTTGGAATTGTTTTAAATTGAGCTATTTGAACTTATTGATTCCCGTTAAAGCCTTTCGGTCAACGCTCGATAAGATTAAAGGGAATCAATAAATTAATGATAGTGATTTATTTCAATTGGGAATGCATATTTCATAATTTACGTCATGAAATATAAAAAGATTATGATCATTGCTTGAATTTTTATGATGTAGCGTTTGTGTAATGTTTAAAGTAACCAAAAGAGCTTACATGGACACTGACATTATGTATTTATTTTTTGTGTGGTATTCTTTGTTTATACTTTTTTTTTCTTTCCTGCGTGCATATGGATTAGTTATGTGAATACGAGAACGAAGATTCTTTAGGCTCATAAATACTTCATACCAACACTTGCAACGGTATGCCATGAAGATTACTGCAAAAGATAGTTTGAGGCAAAATCATAGAAAGGTTTATTCGCCCTTTTGTGTTTTGTTACGTTTCGACATTTTGTTCTCGACTAAACACAACAAGAAACACTAAACATTGAAGAATTTGATTAATGTTGCATATCGTTATATTTACGGGGACTGACAAGACAAACCATGCCCTGAAAGTGAACAATAACTATTCGTGTGTTTGTGTAGGCGTGAAAAAAATAAATAAATACAATGCATCTAAAATGCATATTTTCTTCATTAGCAAACACTTGTAGTGTCGAATATTTTCTAAATAACATCACAAGTTTGGCAAAGAGCCCAAAAAATACAAAAGCGGATTTACTGAAGAATTTTGTAAATTATTTATTGTATTTTTTTATTAGAGACTTTAATAAACTAACATAGCGCGTAAAGAAACAAATTCATTCAAATTTTAATTATATATGTTTTATAATGCTCTTAATTGATTTGAATTGATTAATCAGCCCACGTTATGAATACATTTGAATTACTTACTATTAAGTTAAAGTAATGATTGATAAAAAAGCTATTCTCAAAATTCTTTGTAGGTTACTTCGAAGGTATATACAGTAGTTCTAAATATTTTTTATTAGCCGTTATAAATTTAACGTGTTTTTCTTTCTTTTCTTCATTCACAAAAACAAATAATATTAATCATAGCCAACGAATATACTTTATCTGATTCATTCAAAATATTAAATTGTATGACTTTCTTACTTATTCACAAAGCAAACGAGTATGATGTGACATATTGAGTATTGTTTTTGTAACGCAAACGAAAGTTATCTTGATTAATTTGTGTCATATAATATCTCTCGTTTATAGAATTAAAATATATTCAAAGTCAGGAAAAGAGAAGTGAATAAAAGTGATGTTTGATATTAATCATAACAGAAATATAAATAAAGGTCTACAGTTTTTACTTGTTGATTTAAACTAAAAGGTAATTAAGGTAATGAACAATTTTATCGTCATCATGTGTTATTTTGAGGATACACTCGAGACGTTCACCCCTTTTTTGTACAAAACAACTTCTTTAGTTAAAGTTCGTCAAAATTTGCGTGCAATTTGATTATTTTCCTGTTAAACAGAAGGAAATTATTTAATTAACCAAAATTCAAACCAGCGAATTTGTGTGTGCAAAATCTTGCATTTACTTTCTTTTTCTTATTATTACTTATCGTCTCATTCCAAGTGCTAATGATTGTATGCAAAAACCATTAGCGATGCTAATTAGAGAGAAAAGACAACATAGATGTGTCTGTTCATCACAAGTTTTAAAAGGAAATAATCTGCTGAACAGAACAATTCACTTTGTACTTTCTTCAATAACATTAGACAGGGTTAGTTTTCTTTGACATAATTTGACATTTTAAATTAATAAACAATGATTTGAGAGTAATTTAAA
>NW_026973440.1:0-25000 GCF_036172545.1 Culicoides brevitarsis | reverse complement strand
TGCACGTCACGGATTTTTATCAATTTATTTTTTGCAATAAAAAAGCTTATCTTATCATCTATGTGACACGATTGCTCATTTCAAGTCAATCATGACAAAAAAAAAAACGGTGCATTATTGCGACAAAAATAGAACGTACATGAAATTGCAACAAATGTGTGTACCATTTATTTACTGTGCAAACAACCTCAAATCAAGTTATATATTCTCTCGTAGTCTAAAATAACATCTGTTTATTTATTGTCGCTTATAAATTCAATGTTACTTCCTTACAAATTACAATTTATTTACTGTAACGCTTGTACGGATGATCATGTTGCGTTTTGTCGAACGAGTTCTTAGGCTGCAATTTTGATTTAATGCCTTGTATTATATAGAATTTTTATGAAAGGCTCGTATAAACTTGAACCAGACACGAAATAAAGCATGACTTTGATAATAACAGAGTGATATCATTGTTTATGTTGATTTGTCCGAACACAATGCAGTTACTTTAGCACGAATAGCTGCTGATGTTGCAGCAATAACACACAAGGACAGCTTTTGCATGATGCATGAGTTAGTTGAAAATGAAAGGAATAACATTTTTCCGCTGATTTACGAGAAAAACAGTCATCGAAGCTCCCAAAGGCACAAAAGCACGTCAATTCCATTACAAACTTTTCTCTTTTAAAAACGTATCATTATCAAATCAGTACGTGAATTTATTACTTTTTCGCGGGTTTTCCTGTTGGCCAAACACTTTTCATTACTGCTCGATCATTCACAAAAGTACGCCACGGTTTAAATTTATACATACATTCATTGAATCGCTTTCACTTTATATAAAACAAAAAAAAATATTTTATATAGCTACAACCTAGAGGGACAATTATTAATACGATGTTTTCATGTTGTTATTTTTAAATCATTTTCATAGATGCGCCAACTATTTACTAACCTCTTTGTACATTTATCTGCAACTTTTGATCTGAATCTCATTTTATTTACATACAAGAAGAAATTTCAAGCAAGAAGAACGCTGTTCACGCTAAACGCTTCGTTTGCTAGTTTTTTTTTTTTACTAAAAAATCGTAAATTACACAAGTTTCGTAGTCAATTTCGGTTGAGTTCACAATCAAATTTAACAAATCTGCCATAAAGTAGCTTAAAATTTTTTTCGTCAAAAACAACTTTTTTTTAATGTGGTTCCAGTTTTTTAACTTTTTGCTTTTAATTGTGCAACCATTATTGACGAAATTTGTCTTTTTTTTTGTGTGTGCTTGAAACAATTGTTTGTAACAGCAGTTAACTGTAACTCAACTCGTGAACTCGTGTTTTACATTTATTTATGCAAATTATTGCCGAAAAAAATTATTTTTCGTGTTTGTTTACTTTAAAATACTTTGTAATGGTATGTTTTTTAAAAAAAAAAGAGTAGTGAGATAGAAAATTTTTTTTTGAACATGATTGGTAGAAGATGAAAGCGCTTTTGTAACATGATGGCGGTTTCGAAATCACTTGTTGGAAGAAGTTAGTCATTGTACCTTTTTTAGTTCTTTACTGATATTTTCATGAAAATGTGTGCTAAGTAGTCAATATTGGCTTTGTACCTTTTAAAATACTTTATACAAAAAGCGCACATACAAGCGTAGTTGATAAAGCTTTGATTACAAAAACTTTGGACTTTGTATATTGGCTCAAGACACCTTGTGAATATTTCTGTAAATGAAAGGCCAGTCCAATGTTTTTTAATTGCTTTCTCTGCATTTGTTCATCAATAAATCTAAAATAACAAAGTTGTGTTAACAATTTTTCAAGTAATTTTCTGAGTAATTAATTTAATACCTTAAGTAAAGCTCGACGACGAATTGTAAAAAGGTAATTTTGACGAGTGCGTTTAATTGTTTAGTTTAGTTTATTTATTTCGACAATTCAAATCGTATCAGTCTTATACTATTTGGGGTGAAAAAGCCATTGGTAGATGACCGCCGGCATAAAAACCCATCTTTTGATTTCCTCTTAATGGCTATTTCTTAATTCTAATAATACATGTTTCTTAAAATTATTAGCAGACATTTCGTTCGAGTACACGTCACTAAATCGATTAAATGATAAAGCACATCTATGAAAAATCTCTGATGCAGCAAACTCACTATTATGATGTCTCAATTCAAAAAAGCGCTCGCGTCTCAAATTTCTTGTTGGTTGATGGTGTATTAGTTTGGCTCGGAGCTCAGGACGGAGCTGACTCGAATTGTTGTCACTTTTTGCGTCATCTTAGTGACATTTGCGAAGTTTAACATCTTGAATTCATCCAGTCATATTTTCCGTGCTTTTGATTTTCATTTTGTTAACTAACCAAATATTGAAAAGTTCTATTCCGTGAAATGAATCCATGTTTATAATGATTTTCTTTTATTTTGGTTACGTCTTTTAAAGAATTTGATAGAAGATCATTCGTGAATCTCAGAATCGTTTGGCTTTTCGGAAAGAACCAATTTTTCTCCAACCTAAAAGTAAATTATATAAATTAAAATTCCTTTAAAAAAATCTTAAATAAAATTAATTCCTTCCAATTTTCATAAAAAATTTTCACTTACTTCTTTAGAACTGACAGACATCCACAAAACCGCCATTTCCTAAATTTCTTGAATTAAAATGTCTAAAAATAGAAATGAAAACTTAGTTCAAATACCGTCAAATCCTTCCGTTCACGAGTTATCGATTATTTTACTTTTATTAAATTTGGTGACTCCAACTATAAGAAGCTTATAAACATGTGACATACAACTGTCTAAAGTTATTTCTTTCCAACAAACAAACTACAAAATGAAAAAAAAAACAGAAATATTTATAAAAATGTCAACGACTTTCTTTTATGTTTACAAAGGTACTTACTTACCTGTAAAAGTTCTTGTCGTTGGGTGAATAAATAAAGAGGTGCAAGTCAAACAAACCTGCTTAGACTTGAAGTTGAAATTGTAGAACATTAGTTGAAAATTCATGTTTTACAAGTTCGTTATAAACACTCGTGTCGTCATGTGTGTATTACTATAATGAAATTAACTTACAATGTATATGTCTTCATCTCTCATCATCCGTTTCTCGTTTTGTAACGCGTTAAACGTCATTATTATTATTACCTTCACTCTGCTCATTGTCTTCATTTACGTGAATATTTTAGAGCACGTCGACGTTTAATTTTTTTTTTCGTTCATATCCACAAGAGGTGTTTAGTATTGCGGCAACTCAT
This sequence comes from Culicoides brevitarsis, assembly GCF_036172545.1. Classification (NCBI taxonomy): domain Eukaryota; kingdom Metazoa; phylum Arthropoda; class Insecta; order Diptera; family Ceratopogonidae; genus Culicoides; species Culicoides brevitarsis. Next base: position 21,765 of record NW_026973440.1, on the reverse strand, counting down.
TAACATTTACATGGCGATGTGTGCATTGTTCGCGCGTATTTGGTGTCATCAGCAGGAAGACAAAGTGCTAAATACAGGAAATTTTTGAGGTCCTCCAAGTAGTGGCACGTCTTGCATTGAATTGAAATGTTCTTGTATTGTGTTTGCGAATATTGACATGAAATTTTTTTTTTGGCAAAACGATAAATTGCTCGTAGAAAAAACAATCAAGGTTGTTTCGCAAAGCATGTTATGCTACCTGATCATGGATTTATTTCTTTGTTAAGCCACTTAACGAGTATTGACAGAATTCAGTATTTTTGTTGCCTTCGTGCTTTGGTAGTTAGGTAGATGATGGATAAATTAGCTAAAATCTCATTAATTTTTTGCACTTTATCACAGTAAGCGTTATTTAAACAACACATGAAAATGCAATAAAAGTCGGTGTTAAAATGAGAACGAGCTTAAGTAATAAAAATACCACTAAAATTAAATTAAAGTAAGACTTTATCATCTTAGGCTTTAACAAAAACTTAAAATGTTTTTCATATTATGAGAAATTTTTATATCAAATATTAAAAAAAATATTTAAAAAAAATTTAATTATATAATTTAATTAAATAATTAATAATAATTTTTGAGTATTTTTTTTTAAATATTTTTGAGCAAAAATAAAAAAAAATTTAAAAAATCAAAATTTTTATTAAATTCTAAATTTTCTTTCTTTTTTAAATTTTTTTTAATTTTAAAATGTTTATTTTGGTAAAAAAAAAAATTCTTGATTTTAAAATTTTTTTTTATAAAATTGCAAAGAAGATTTTTATTTTATTTTTTTTTTTATCAAGTTAAACATCTTAAAATATGAAAAATTAATGAAATTTTGAAATAATTTCTACGAACATATTGATTTTTTCATTATTTATAGAAATTTTTAATTCTAAAACTTTAAAATCGAAAAAATGTTCGATGTTTGCATTTACCTTACTCTTCATTTAGCTCTGTTATTTAGAAAAATCGTGGGTAACGATCATCACTGATTATGTGCCAAGAGGTTAACCATGTTTGCCTCTTCTAGTTGAACATAGGAAGCATCAAGTTATTTTTTTTTTGTTTTTCGGTAAACAATAATACTCGTGAGGAGGTATTTGCATATTTTGGTTGTTCAACTTCAGAATCGATTATTATTGATTTTATAATAACACATGTACATAAAAATAAAACGTGGCGATGTTCAAATCCGAATAAATTGGGTAACGTGTAGGAATGAACAAATGTTGTTGTCTTAATGCGAAAGCCTGTTATTGCCTATTTTTTGTTGGTATGGGCTTGAAATTGGGAGAAACAATAAGTAATTATGATGATTATAATGGAACTCGCCCACATCGTTAACGATTGCTGTCATTGTCAAAAATTCATGTCTTGAAAAATGACACGCGATGGATTAGATTGGCTTACTTTTGGGATCATGGGAATCTTAATTTGTTTAAAATTTTAAGTAAAAAATTCATCAAATTGTTTGAAATGTGTCAATTTTTAGACGAATCAGGTTAAATTTTGGTCAGTTTTGATAAGAAAAAAAATTTTTTCATTAATTTTTTTAACGCAAAATTTTTTAATTTAATTTTTTTTTCAACTTTTAGAATTTTTTTTCTTAAAACACTCAAGAAAATAGAGGAAAATAATTTAAAAAATATTAAACTAGACTTGAAATTGTCTCAATTATTACTTCGAAACACAATTTTTTCACATAAAAACCTTCTTATGACACATTTTGATTGATTGTTAACCCATTTTTGTTTTATTTCCCTCTTTTTCTTTATTTTTTTCCACAACAACTACTCAGGCAACCTCCAACAATGGAATTATCACGAACTTATTAGACTACAGCAAAAATGTTCTTCTCCCATCGAGACGCAATTCCATGCAACACTCGACTTTAGTGCAGCAGGTACTTATCTGGCATGCATTTTCCTCATAATTCGCTCGTTGACCTCTTTCATTTGACCGATTTCCTGGTTTCTACAATTTCTCCCATGCATCTACCGAAGATTCACCTAAAAAAAACAATTTCATGCCCTATAACTAATTGACCTATGAATCTAATTTATTTCGTTTAAAAACATTTTTCAAAAAAATAAAAGGTAACTGTTTCACAAAGTCTGCCATGCGTTGTAAGATTTCACTTCCTTCATTGATGTCGGAATGTTGTACATGAAGTTTCATTGTATTTTAATCATCATCATTATTTTTGCTATTACAACATATATAAATTTGTGTCTGTGCCGCGTAATAGTTTCCATTACCTATTAGCTATGAATGATGTGCGTATATGCGATTTTTCATACAAATTTCAAATGAAAAAAAAAGTGAAGACATGAGAAGATGAAATTATAACAAACAAAAGTTTGATAAATATAATAACGATGATAAATGCACGACACACTCTTCTTCGTTAATGGGCAAGTACAATTTTGAAAAATGTTTCATATTATTTTAGATTTAGAATTTTCATTATTTTTTGTAATATTTTCCTTGTAATCCAGTTTAAATAAATGAAATTTTTCTAAATTTTTAAAAAATCATTTTTATGTTTTTTTTTTAAATTAAAAATTTTAAAATATTAAAAAAAAAAATAAAATTAAAAAATTTTTAAAATTAAAATTTAAAAAAATATTAAAAAATTCTAAAATTATTTTAAAATTATTAAAATTAAAAAAATTAATAAAATTATTTAAAAAATAATAAAAATTATTTTTTTTTAAATTTTTTATTATTTAATTTTTTTTACGAATTTTAAAAATTTTTTTAGAAAATTTTGATAATTTTTTTAATTGAACTATCTAAAAATAGCATTTTTAAAAATAAATCATTCCTCTTAATATTTTTGAAAAAATTAATTAAAATTAAATGTGAAACATTTTTAAAAATTGCACTTGCCTTACTTCTTCATCTCACGTCGTTTCACAAACATTTCTAGTCGTGGCTGTTTGATGACATGCAAAACTATTCACACACTCGTCTATCATCGCGACGCCCGAGAAAAAAAGAGAATTTAGCACAACTGAACAAATAGCGAGGTGAGAAACGAACGAAAAGAAAAAAATCGAGGCAGCAGCATTTTATCATTGCAGATCCATCTCGTCATCATCATCATCATTTTATTGTTATGATAATTACTTTTGTTGTTCTCGCTTCTCTTTTCTCTTGTCACAGCATGTTAATTAAACTACTGAAGACTGCCTGTCTCTTCGTGTCCAAACTTGGCAAACGGTGAAATTCGCAAAATCCTACTCGGGTTGATTAACTCATAAATTCACTTTTAATTCAATTTTCGATTGTGTGGTCTCGCTGCAAGAAAAAAAATTATCAGAAATGATTCCAAACATTAACAAATTACTACATTTTCGTAAATAAACATCAAAAAACTTCAAATGAAATGCAAAATAATAATAATCTGCTAATTTCATAAATTTAATTTGTATAAAATATTCACTTCACACATGGCTCGTCGCTAATACCAACAACAACAAGCGAACGTGTAACAGCGGAATGTTAAATAATAATTGAGGATGGTCTCTCTCGTTCCGTGTGTTGTTTAGTCGATATTTTTTCGAAAATAAATAATATCAATATTATTAACAAAGTGGATCAGCGAGAAAATGAAAGAAATAATGAAAGATGGTTTACGGATTGGAATGATTAATGGTTACATAATTCATGTATTTTCTTGTCTGGCGCTTTGTTTGGGACAAAAAAAAAATTTTTTGAATAAAAAAAGTGTTCATTCATCGAATTCGATAAGATAAATATGAATTTGTATGTGAATGAACTGAAATTCACGTTTTTTATAAAGCAGAAGCTGTTTTTTGTTCAATAAAAAATGAGGACCGGATTGTAAGTTTTCAGATTTTGATTAAAAATTAAAACTCAAAATGCTTTTTTTCAATTTTTTTTTTCTTACAAGAAGTTTTATCGGAAATTATAGTTTTTTTTGTACACATCCTTTCATTTCACATTTTCAATAAAATTTCTTGAGCTTTGTGATGAAAAATTTCTTTGAAAGTAATTTCCTCTCATGAGTTTTTACATTTTTGTATGAAAAAATGTCTTTTGAGCTCTTGAATAAATACTTCAAAGCAAAATTCAACTTGAAAAATGTTTCTTTTGATCTAAACGTGTTTGAGAATTAAAATATTTGAAAAACTAGAAACAACAATTCTTTGATAAACGTCTCTCGTGGGACTTTTACTTACAGAAGGCTTTTAGATAAGCTTTTCTCTGAGGAATTCAGATAAAAAATTTTTAAACGTTTGATTTTTAAATCTATATTGATCGTTTTTCACCTCTGAAAATGATTTTTTTTATAAAATTTTATTAATTTAAGGAATTTTTCATAAAAAATTTGATTTTTTACGTCCTTTACGAGAAAGCGTCTCGAGTAAAAATATAAAATTTTTATGATATTTGTACATTTTAAGCCTATTTACGAAGAAAAACACACCAAAAAGTTCAAAGTTCTCGTTTTTGTTTGAAAATCCACAGTCCAATACGATAAGAAACATCTCAAGGGAAAGCGAAACGACTGACATCCGACATCGTTTTATGCGATAATCAAAAATTCATTACGTTTAATTCCATTTATTGTCTCTCGTAGAGTAAAATATGCACTTTAAATATTTATTTTGCAGCTAGTACTTCATTACTCATCATGAAAAGTTGAGAAAATCCTCCTTTTTTTAAAAATATAGCTGAACAAATAGCAAAAGAAAACATTTTTTAATGCATTTTAACACAAATAACTACAAGACGGAATTGAATGGGCTGCAAAAATGGAAAATAACTCCACTTGAATGAGTTTTCAAGCAGTAGGAAGGTACTTTATGGATGTATTTATTGTTGCGCCATTCTGCATCAACTCGAAAAGGTGTTCAGTTGCTGGCTGGAAAAAATTTTTTGTGTTTTTCGAGGAAGTTTTGCCGTAAATAAATAAGCACGAGAGAGAGAAAGACGATCCCCCTTTAGCTATAAAATAAATTTTCTTTATTGCTAACCGTTGTTGTTACTGTACCTACTAATAAAATAAAATAAAATATAAAAAAGTACAGGAGAGAGAAAGAGCATAACAAGACAAGACACGACAAAACAACAAACAAGTGGTATTATGACTAAGTAAAATATTTATCAAGTAAATTTTTGGCATCTTTCATCTTATTTTTACGTTTTTCAATGTTGTAGCTGCTGTATGGCACTCCCATGAAAAAAAAATTATCTAAAAATAACTCGTCTTATGCACCAAATGTGTGTTTTGAGTGTTCCAATTTCTGCTCGATCCAGTCGATGTAGTGCGATACTTTCACATAAACTCCTGGTTTATTCACGAAGCCGCAATGTTGTCCCCACGAGATGATGCCATAAAGGGTGTTGACTCCTGTTTCGTCATAAAAAGCAAAAAAATTATAAAAATTTTATTTTTTTTCGTGAATTTTTTATCACTTACCGTTCGATTCGCACACCAATGGTCCTCCGCTGTCGCCGTCACAGGCATCAACGCCTTTAGATAAACTTCCGGCACAGAACATGCCTTCAGTAATAGCTTCGCCATAGACTCCGGGTTGTTTACAGATGTGCATGGGCTGTATCGGGACTTTGCCTGCACGGAGATCGAATGATGTTGACATACTTCCCGATTGAATGGCGCCCCATCCGGAAATTGTGCAGTTCATTCCAGGTGTGTACGGAGCTTTTTTGTCTGGAAGACAAACAGGTTGAATGTACGAATTGAACCGAATTGGCGATTTTAGGAGAACGATGGCAATATCGTTGTTCATATGTTGTCCTTTACGGAAATCCTCGTGAATGTACAAATTTTCAACGTAAACCTCAATTTCCGATGGTTCAACTTCATCTGAGCGATAATCTCCTAAACGGACCATATAAGCTCCTTTTGGATACCCGGTGAGACAATGAGCAGCTGTTATTAAGTGATAACGAGAGATTAACACGGCGCCGCACCAATGAGCGGAAATGCCTGCTTTCTTCGCGCGAATGCTCGCTTGCCATGGAATCTCGCCGCGTTGAGTTTTGGTACTTTGAACGACGCGTTCATGATATTGTTCCTTCTTTAAGTCGACTTTTACGCGACCACATTGCTCGGGAAGCAGTTTCGACGAACGTTCTGCGTACGGGAAGTCTTCGAAACGTGTTTGGAGCTTTCCTTTTGTCTTGCTGGTTTGAGTGCGAGCGATTCTTTGAGTTCCTGTTGAAGAAAAAAAATGAATTTTTTGATAAAATTTAAAATTTTTAAGAATTTACCATCGAAACATTTGACTCCGACATCTTCTGTGTGTGCACAATTATGCTCGCCCCATTGCCAATGAACGCAGTCGTCGATCGTGGTTTCATTTCCTATACATTTGACTTGATCCAGCCAAATTGGGCCCTTTCCTTGACCAAATTTGCTTTTTACAACTGTACTTTCGCCTTCGAATCCTAATTGGCGGCAAATTACATCAGCAGCTTCCTTTGTAAAGTCATCTAAAATCAAAAATTTATGAAATTTTTAGTGAATTTAGCAGAAAAATCACTTACCATCACAAATCGTTCCCCAAATACCGCGATATTTGACTTCAACTCGTCCTTCGTGCTTTGATGCGCCATCAACCAATCGAATTTCCAACGAAGCATTACACTGTTTGGGACTTTCATCCGAATGATCGGAGCAATCGTACACATTATCACACAAAAATCCCGTTGGAATGCATTCTTGTGACATTTCGCACAACCAATAATCCGCAGGACACTTCATAATTGGGATTTTACAAACAACGCCAACAATTTCATCGGCATTGCAATCATGAACGCCCCATCCATTAAAGTCACATTCCTTCAAAGATGTCTCATTTCCCTTGCATTCGACCTCATCCATGATAAAAATCGTGTCTTCGCCATCAGTTAAGCCCGCACTTGGAGCATATTGTGATCCGAGACGCAATTCTGCAGCTCCCATTTCGAATCCGAGCTCTTTGCATAAAACATTTGCCGCTTTTATATCAAATTTGTCATCACAAACGTATCCCCAAACATCGTAAACTTTAACTTCGACTCGTCCTTCGTGTTTTTTTCCTTTGTCATTCGAAAGACGAACTTCATATCCTAAACGGGGACATGTTGCTTCATCAGATCTGTCACCGCAATCGTTTTTCCCATCACAAACCGCTGTTTGGTCAATACATTTTCCATTCGGGCATTTGTGTCCTTCGCAAATTTGTGGTTTGGGAGTCGTCGTTCGAAGCGGAATCACAGCTTTTGGATCTCTATAGAAGTAAATTGTGGGTTGTGTGGGTTTGACAGCTTCTTCATCGGGTATCGGGATATCTGGAGTGTTTGTAGTTGTCGTAGTTGGATAATTATTTCGGTTATAAGTGTGTTGACGAGGTCCTTCGCGTGGATTGTAACGCGTTTCAGGCATCGGAATGCCGTTTCGGCGATGCCATTCGGGATTGTGAGCGCCTTGATGAGGTCCGTGATGCGTATGATGTCGATTATTGCCGTGATTTGCATGCCATTCGGGCGAATGTTGGAAATGACCTCGTGGATGGTTGTGTTGATGATGATACTGAGGCCTTTGAGTTGTTGTCGTTGTCGTTGTGGGCAATTCTACTTCGACATTTTCGTTACTCGAGTCGATCCATTGTTGTCCTCCGGCGAGATGTTGTTGCTCTTCGCTCACTTCGTAATTTACGGACTTGTCTTTTTGTTCGGTGCCCATTTTTGTCTCGATCGGTATCGAAATGTTGACTTCTTTTTCTTTGATGTAAGGTTTTAAGAGCATTTTAAGGGCGTCGCTTAACGTTGACATGTCTCCCGTGACGGGAAGTTCTTCTTCGTTGTATTTCAATTTTTGTTGGTTGTAATAAGCGCGATTGTAGTTGTTCATAGACATCACAGCTTCCTTTGGCGTTACGATTTCCGGAGTCTTTTCCGTGGTTGTTGTTGTCGTTGTGAAGAATTGACGCCGTTCGACCTTCGCTGGAGGTCTCGGGCGTGTATAAATTGGAGCCTGATGAGCTCTGGAGACTTGTTCATCAACGCGAGGATATGCTCGAGCGGATTCTTGTGGTAATTGATCATAATTAGGTCTTCCATTTTCGAATCTAGTATACGGTTTTTGTGTCGTTGTCCAATAATTCGGTTGATTTCTCGTGTTATGAGGAATAAAAACTGCTCCAGCAGGTCCTTTATTGTGCAAATGTTCATTATCTTTCGAAAATCTCATGTCAATTCTACCAATTCCTGAATACATTTCATCATCGTAATCGACTGTCGAGGGAATTTCCAATTCTTTTGGCTTTTTATAACTTCCTCCTTGTTCCTGCAACACACAATTTACGTTCTGAGGCCAATCACAAACCTCCATTTCGGGATTAAAATGCGTTCCGGGCCCACAATCTCGGATAAATGTTCCCGTGATGTCACAATGAAGGTATTTCGCGCAGTCAAAGGGATGCGGCAAATGTCTCCCAACAGCATCAGGAGGACAACTTGGTTCATAAGCTCCATTTCTATTCTGAACAGACTCATCAGCAGCCAAATCCGTGTCTTCTTCGTCTAAATAGTCTTGTTCTCGTGTTCTTCCCATGCGAGAAGTTAGCTGTGATGTCTTTTGCGGGTACGATGGAAGCTCTTGAACTTCAACGTCGGGCGCGCTACTGCGTTGATTGGTATTACGAGTCGATTGGAATTGATTATATTGCGCTACTTTCGCGTTTTGTTGTTCTCTTTGGTATTTGTTATCAGTGCGACTGAGGGTTACACACTTAACCTTTGTCGGATTATCGCAAAGTTTTGTCTCGGGATTGAAGAGAGTGCCCGGCGGGCATGTCTGAACGCTGCCTTTGCCTTTGTAGCAGTTCAAATATTGCTTGCAATTGATGAGATGCGGAAAAACTCCCGTCGCACGAGGAGGACATTCCGTTCCAACGGGCTGCATATCGGCAAGGAGATTTTCTTGCGCCACTGTCGATGGCTCCTCGAGTGCGTTTATTTCTTCGGGCGTCGCAGGAGCATTCCCAACTGGAATTGGAGGCGCTTGAAGCCTTTGTACGGGAATTTCGTGCCCAGAATGCGCATTTGTGGCTACCCTACTGTACGAATGATGCATCTCAATGCCATGATGGAGTCCTTGTCTGTTTACCGCGTAATCTTGAATCTAATCAAAACAAGAAAAAAACATTTCCTAGAACAAACGTCGTTATTTTCGCTTGATTGATAGAATACTTACAGCAGTTGTTGCTCCAATTAGAGCTAAAAACGCCAATATTAATGCGTACTTCATCTTGATCTTAATTAAAAATCATGAGTACTTGTAAATAACAACGCTGAATTATCTTGTCTTTTATTAATTTTTACAATTTTAACGATCTTGTCAGTCCGAGAGTTGAGACACTTATGAGACTTTTATGCTCATCGTTCTGCAAGTCTTTAATAATAATTAAGTGACTCGTAAGAGAATCATCTCCGAGCGTTTCATGTGTTTGTTTAAGCAGATAATGAAACATTTTCTGTGTATTTGGGCAAAAAGTGATAATAATTGTGAGTTTATTCGATTAGAGAGGCATACAAACTGTCAACAACTCGTTCGGTATTTCGCTTTCGGAGATTCACTTTGCCACTCTAGTAATCTCACACACTGCCATTATCACCCAATAAAGACAATTCGTGGAATGTTCCTGAGCAAACAAACATTCGTACAATTTTTAAATGTATTTGAAGAAATTCATCTCGTTCTCTCTCCAATTTTCTCTTGGCGAGTTCTTGATTTCGTCGTAAGAACAATGACGTTCGCTCCATTTTATTAATTATTCGTTGGAATTGATCTGATATGAACTGCTTATTGTTGTTGTTGTCATTTGTGATAGACAATAAATTGTTATTTTGTGAGAAAATTAAACATTTTTTTTTTAATTTGTTTTAAGCATTTTTAATTAAAAATTTCAAAAAATTAAATTTTATTATATTTTTTTATAAAAAAAAAGTACAAAAATGAATGAAAATTGATCAAAAATGTCTAAATTTATTAATATGTGATTTAAGAACAAATTTAGAATTTACAAATTTCTGTCAATTCAAAAAATGTCCGTTAAAAATTTGAAAATGTCAATTTTCATAATTTTTTCACATTTTAGATGAAAATTCTTAAATTTCATTAAAAAAACATGTGTATTTTTTCTTAAATTTTTTTAAAGTTTTATATGAGCCTTTCCAATTTTAAATTCATTTTTTAATTAATCAAAAAAAAAAATTTTTAAGAAAAATTTAATATTTTTTATAGAAAATTTTTTAACTTTCAAATATCTGTCAGTTCAAAAAATTACCGTTAAAATTTTCAAATTATTTAATTTGTAAATTTTTAACATTAATTCGTTAGAAAATCATAAAATTGTCAATTTTTGTCAAAAAATCACATTTTAATCAAGAAAAAATAACAAAAATTCCCGTCTCATCTCGTAAATAAATCTCCAACCTTTGACCTTTCTTACTTTATTTAACGTTTATTCCACAAACCATCATCATCGTAAACCATGAATCACTAAAGTTTTTTTGTTATCGTTTGATTCTTAGCGTGATGCTACGAGTAAATTGGAGTAATGAGTAAATTTTTATCAATTCCACGAAATATCTTTCTCTGTTTATTATTTTAAATTAAATACTTACTTAAAATAGTCAGAGAAATGGAATTTCCAGTTAAAGATCGCAAGATTATCGGGAAGTGACGTCATTCCTTTTGCTTATCAACTTGTGCAAACAACAAAAGACACGAAAACAAAACAAAATTAGTCTAGTTTTTATTTCAATGAGAAAAAAAAAATTGAATCCCAGATTTTTCTCTCAGTTATTCATTTATTTATTTATTTAAAATAAAATAGAAGAAAGAAAGGAAACAGCCGAGAGTAATTCACGTGCACTGTGACTCACTCATTTTTGCAAAAAAAAATTTTCTTTGACGGTCGTCAAACTCGCATTGCACGTGCCCCGCAGCAAAAAAAAAACGAATAAGGAACCATCCCTTGAGGCTTTTTTTCTATTAATTTTTTGAACTTCCTGATTTGTTTTTTTTTCGTCTTGAATATGTTTGTTTGTTTGCTTAGTTAAACAAAGCGCAAAAAATAAAAACAAAACATAATCTCTATTAACCCATAAACAAGTTGCGTTTTTTTTTCTTTAAATGAATGGAAAAAATCCGTTCCGTTTCGTACTAACAATAAAATTGATTGTTTTGAATGATTAATTATTATACAATTTTAATAACATTTTTTTTTTGCGATTTTGTAATAATAATAATTGAACAAAAAAGTCGTAATCGACACTTTTGGTGCGAATTTAAATAAAATTACAATAAAATAAAAATAACTCGTTACTTATGTATTCACATGTAAATAAATCAAAGACACACCAAATTAAAAAAAAAACGTGTTTCTATCATCAGTTTCAATTGCAAATTCTTTCCATATATGCAAGTGTTGCGAATAAACGTGAGCCAAACTCGATCACCTGCTCACTGCCTTTCAATTTGCAATTTCTTGTCATACGCTATTTTACCGTGCCATTTTCTGCTCATTAAAAAAACATCATTTGCAAGACGTAAATGGGCAAAAATCGATATTATTACATACGGAACAAAAAAAAAATTGCAATATGTATGTTAATAATAGATGAAATAGTAAAAATATATAAAATAATGTGGAATTAATGAGGCAATGATTATGGATATGGATAACTCGTTTTTATTTATGCACAAATGATTGGAAAATCAAATATTTTCGTGTTTGTTTGTGATACAACTGTCATGTTGGATATCCTGCCACGTCTTGTTTCGTGATTGTCAATGTGAGTCACGTTATGGAGGTTTATTACAAGATGAATTTTAAGTGAGCTTGGGAACGCATTCTAAGCTTCGAGCTGAAATCAGGGGCGTTTCAACCTAAAAAGGTATTAAAAGACCTAAAAAAGTAAATTTTCAAGAATTATTTAAAAAAAATTTTACAAAAACCTTAAAAATTCATCGAAATTTCTTCATTTGACTAATTATTGGTCTATAATTTGAAGATTTTATATTAATTTAACGAATTTTGGTAAAGATGTGTTTATAAAAATTGTAAATTTTTAAGAAATCAGAGCAAATTGTTCAAATAAAGAAATATTATCGTTAATAAATTTAATACAAAAGATAAATTATCAATAATTTTAAAAAAAAATTGTACAAATTTCAAATTTTGACAAATCTGTCAGTTCAAAAAATGACCGTTAAAAATTTGAAATGTAAAAAAAATTAATTTTTATTTTATTTTTATTAAAGTCAAGTTTAAAAATTTAAAATTTTAAGCTTTTTTTCAATCAAAAATAATTTTTAAGTGTCAAAAATAACTTTTTTGATCTTTTTAAATAATTTTATATTAAAATAATTCTTAAAACTCAATTTTTTCTTAAACATTTATCAAGTTCTTCTAAAATTTATTATAAAAATTTTCAAGTAAAACGAGAATTTACAAATCCAGCTCTGTTCATTAGCAATAAAAATGATAAATCAACCAGAAACATGCTTAAACGTGATTGAGATTACAAGCATCAAGATAAAGAACTTGCTCTTTTATACATTTTCATTTCTAGTTAACACTATTAAACCCTGAACCAGCTACGAAATAGGTCAATAAATTCTCATTTCTACGTTTCTCCATCCAACAAGGTCGTAAAAGATGTAAAATTAAAGTTTTAATTACAAACATTTTCGCTAACGGTACCTTACTGGTTACTTTTAATAATAATTAAATCTGGTTTCGGATAAAAAAAATTATTTTTCTCCGTTTTCTGACACAATTTTACTCGTTTTTCTTTATTTTTTTGCGTAGGCATCATAGATCACAATGCGAATTAGGTCAAGAACGTGTCACCCATCTCTGTATCGATTGCTGTAAGGCTTTTCATTTCGCAAGTGTATCTTTTGTGTGACACTCGTGTACGAGGAGACGCCACAAAACGGATGAAAAGTGATTGAATGAGGACAAATATTGATTTGTTTCCATATGGCGGAGCAGCGTGACATTTTTCTCTCAAATGTTAAAAGTTTCGATGACGCAAATGTTTTTTTTTTCCATTTTCCTCCATATGCTGGCAAACTACTTCCACTGGTTACAACAAACAACAGAAGTTACATCCGTTGAATTTGATTAGTTTTTGAATTATAAATTGCTCAATATCGATTATCGTTGTAACGAAAAGGCATGCAGTTGGTAACAGTGGTCAGGAAAAAGTTCGCTAAGCGATGCTTGATGATTATTTGATGGCAACAAAGCTCATTAAATTAGCTTGTGAGAGAGAAAAAACGTCATAAAACACCAAACTGGAACCCAACTAACCACAAAATCGCAAAACTTTCACTCCATCCGGCTCTTGAGCGAGCAGATAAAGCACGTTTTTTCACACACGAAACAAAAAAAAAAGACAAATAAAATTACTGGATTCGTTTAATGACTCCACACTAATTTGCATTTGTTTTGTGTGTGTGCATAATTTTATGCGAGTTCATTACAACAAAAAAAAAACCGTAAACTTTTTTAGAAAAAAAAAATCCTAATATGCATAAAATTGAATGAAATTAGCAAACACATGTTCAACTAGTTTTTGTGTCGTTCTAAATAAATTGCTGAATTATAATTTGATTAATGTTTAGTTTTTTTTTTATTTTTGCCAAAGTGACACGACATGACCTTCATCGTCACACGTCTTTCAGCACTCCGGCATTGTTTTAACGAACAACAAAAAAAAAATAAAATCAATTATTTTCCGCAAAGTGATATTCAGTTAAAAAAAAATATCTAACGCTACATACTTATCTAGATCAAAGTCAGACATAATCGGGTTAAAACTGACTTTGTTTGCCTTGTAATTGAATTTCTGTGTAGCTGTTTAGATTGTATGGAAGTGATTTTAGTGATACTCATCAGCAGCAACACCTGCAACGATAGCGTTGGATTTTATTGAGGAGGAAGAATTATTGTGGGTACTAATGAAAAAGTGATTTGAGTCATTTTTGGGATTGGTTTGCTTGAAGGCTTGTACTTTGAGTCGATTTTTTGTGGTTTAATGACTGGTTTTGCGTTTCATGAGGTGAATTCGGTTCATGGAAAGACAAGTTTGGGCAGTTAAATTGCTTTTTTAGAGCTCATCAGTTGAAATTTTAGACTGTAAAAGGATTTTGAGAGTACTGAAGATCAAAATTTCTGTCATTTAAAATTTTTTGAGGTTTTTGAGTCAAAATTTCAGGACTTGTAATGGCTCTGAGAATCCAAATTTGACAATTTAATATCAAATTAAGGCTCTAAAATCCAAAATTTGATCAATTAACGACTTTGTGAGAGTTCGAACTAAAAAAATTAGTCTTTCTAAAGACTTTAGATGGATTCGAAGATCAGTTTTTAACAATTTAATGTCTTTTTTATGATTTAAAGATCATTATTTAGTATTATAAACGTGATTCAAGAGCGTTAAAGGTCTAAATTGAATCCTTCAATGACTTTTTTGAAGCTTTAAAAACCGAAATCTTATGGTTTGAGCACTTTTTCTATCTGTTTAGACTGAAATTCATCAATATTTTAGCATTTAATATGAAGAACCTATCTTTTAAATGATAAGTCATAAACTTAAAGATACAAATCTCGCTAATAAAATTTCTTTAAAGTACAAAAAATTAAAATTTAACGATTAAATGACATTTTTAAGCTGCAATTGATTGAAATTCAAGGCTTCTTTTGATATAGAATAACATTTTTAAACAAATTTTATGTCTCACTTCACAAAAAATCAATTTTAATAATGAAAAACAATAAATTTTCAATCTTCCAAAGGAGTAGTTGAAATTTTTCTCATACAAAACGATAACAACTTTACACCTTTTTGCTGCTTTTGTGCACTTACCGCTTCGACAACATTAAAAAATGCACATAAACTAATTTATTTCCGTGAAAAATTTATAGCATCGCATTAGCGCGTTCGAACGACGTTTAAAGTCGATTGCGAGCACCTCATTCACATACTCCACTTTTTTTATTGTTTCATTATATTATTTTTTTTTGCGCGTTAATTAAATGCATTCATAACAATTACAGTCACAATCGCTTGTCTTCCTTCTTTTTGTTCAATTATTCGATTTTTTTTTCATCGCTAAAGAGACATAAAATGGGATTTAATTAAACTTTTTAACAGTTTTAAGTCGGATTTCAGTGTGAAAGTTATTAAAATTAATTTCTTCTTTTTTTTGCAGTTCCAACAGACGATATTATACGACCCGGCACGCAAAAAAGAGCCATCGTTATCGTTCCAGGACGAACGAGACACCTGTCTTTCATACTTTTCCAAGTGGAATGAGGGAGATCAAGTTGACTTTGTAGAACAATTGCTATCTCGGATGTGCCATTATCAGCATGGACATATTAACGCCTACTTAAAGCCTATGCTACAACGCGATTTTATTTCCTTATTGCCGAGTAAGTATCTTCTTCTGACCTTCAGACAAAAATTTCTCCAAAATGATGTCATTTTTTTTTTCTTGCATCGACACCTCTTTTATGCCATTTTTCGCTATTTTTGGTAAAAACGCTCATTTTATTATTTATATTAACTTAACTTACCTTATAAATCCGTCTTTCGAGTCATATGCAGCGAAGGTAGAGAGTCACATGTATCGAACATAGCACTACTTGTTTAACTTGTTTTGTTTCTTATTTTACTCAATCCAGTCTTTCTCCATAGTTGTTGTCAAATGCACAAGTTCTCTTACGACAATGATTATATATGATTTTATGGAGAAGTTTGTTCCCTGTTGTTTGCCTACTTTTTACCACTTTGTTTATTTTTGCAAGGAACGGGTCATAATAAACGTTGATACGATCTTAATCGACGAAAAAATAACGAAAGAGAGGAACGGGAACGATATAATTCATAAATTTGTTGTTTTTCTCATAAATATTGGGGTCAAATAACATTTAATTGGTGTCATCTCTTTAGTCTTTGGCATTGTTTGGATTGATTTTAGGACATTTTCATCAAAAATTTAGATTTTTTTGTCTGTCTTTTTAAAAATAATCATTAAACTTCAATTTTTTTGTCAAAATAAAGTAATTTTCTTGTATAAAGTTTTATGAAATTAGTTAAAATTTAAAAATTTTTTTAAAGAAAATAAAAAATTTGAAGATTTTTTTGTAAATTTTAAATTAAATGTCAGTCTTTGGTTCAGTTTTCAGCCATTTTGATAAAAATTATGAAATTTTCGTTTATTTTTCTCAAAAAAAAAATTATTAAAATTTTAATAATTTTTCAAAATTAAACAATTTTTAATAGAAACTTTCAAGAAATTGATTGAAATTTTAAAATTTTTTTACAAAAGATTAAATTTCTTATACTTTTCTGCAAAATTTGACTTAAAATCGTTTTTTTTGCTCCAAAATACACTTTTGTCACTCAAACTCTTTTGTTTTGAACGAATTTTCCGCCTCGCATTGTTCTGTTTATCGTCTCGAACACAAGAGGAAGATTTGTATTCAATTGCCTATAAAAAGAACTTGAACCCAGACATCATGGAGACATAACACAAGGACATCTTACTTAATTTTTCTCGTTTTTTCTTCGCAGAAAAAGGCTTGGATCACGTTGCCGAAAACATTTTGTCGCACCTGGATGCCGATTCGTTGTGTGCTGCCGAATTAGTTTGTAAGGAATGGCTCCGTGTGATATCCGAGGGGATGTTATGGAAAAAATTGATCGAACGCAAGGTCCGTACAGACTCATTGTGGCGCGGCTTAGCAGAACGCCGTGCATGGATGAAGCATTTATTCGTACCCCGTCCCGGCTCAATACATCGACCGCACAAATTTTACAGATCATTATTCCCGAAAATTATGAAAGTAAGTTTTTTTTTTGTTTTTCGTGGTTTTTTTTGCTAAAAAATGAATTTTTCTTGTAGGATATTCAAACCATCGAAGACAACTGGCGTCAAGGCACTCACAATTTGCAACGCATCAATTGTCGCAGCGAAAACTCGAAGGGTGTGTATTGCTTACAGTACGACGACAACAAAATTGTTTCCGGCCTCCGTGATAACACGATCAAAATTTGGGATCGCAACACGCTGCAATGCTACAAGATACTCACCGGGCACACGGGCTCCGTTTTGTGCTTGCAGTACGACGACAAAGTGATCATTAGCGGTTCGAGCGACAGTACGGTGCGCGTGTGGGACGTCAATACGGGCGAATTGGTGAACACGTTGATACATCACTGTGAGGCAGTCTTGCATTTACGCTTCAACAACGGCATGATGGTGACTTGCTCGAAGGATCGTTCGATTGCGGTATGGGACATGACATCTGCCAGCGAAATTGCGCTGCGTCGTGTCTTGGTTGGGCATCGAGCTGCCGTCAATGTTGTTGATTTTGACGAAAAATACATCGTTTCGGCATCCGGCGATCGTACAATTAAGGTATGGAATACGTCGAGTTGCGACTTTTTCCGTACACTCAATGGACACAAACGAGGCATCGCCTGTTTACAATATCGTGATAGATTAGTTGTTAGTGGAAGTTCAGATAATTCGATAAGGTATGAAAAAAAACACGAATTTCCTTCGAATTTTATCTTAAATCAAAAATTTTCTTTGTAGACTTTGGGATATTCAGTACGGCAACTGCTTACGTGTTCTCGAGGGACACGAGGAATTAGTTCGTTGCATCCGATTCGACAGCAAAAGAATTGTAAGCGGTGCTTATGATGGCAAAATTAAAGTTTGGGACCTGCAAGCAGCACTCGACCCACGTGCACAATCGAATACATTGTGTCTAAAGACTTTAGTGGTAAATAATTCCCTCATTTTTTTCGCTAAAAAACAAAAATTTCACAAAAAATCTTCTTTTAGGAACACACGGGCCGAGTATTCCGATTACAATTTGACGAGTTCCAGATTGTGAGTAGCTCGCACGACGACACCATTCTAATATGGGACTTCTTAAACTGTTCTCAGGCTAATCCCGAACCTCCCGTTAACCGATCGCCGTCACGTGAGTTTATCCTTTTCTTAATTTTAAAATTTAAAAACTAATTTTTATTTTTTTTTCTTGCAGCGTCTATGGAATGATCTTCATCGTAGTTATTTTAGATTTACTTTTAGACCCTTTTTGAAATATGATTAATTTATTAGTTAATAAGCTAGAGAATTTTGAATCAGTACGAATCGTTGATGATGACTTGAAATATCAAACAAAAAAAAATAAATAAATAAAAAAACATTTTTTCATTTTTCGCAGCTTTTGATAGAAATTGGCTTCTTACGAAATACAAAACAGAAAAAAATCACAAAATGTCGTCTTTTTTGATGATCACAAGTAAGATTGTTAAGCGAAGTAGAAAAATAAGAAAAAAAAGTTAATTTTGTGTGTAAATGACAAACCGATAAAATATAAAAAAAAAAACATTTTTGTGCCCTATCGTCCCTTCTAAGGGATATTAATTGTATTTTTGTCGCCTTTCTTCGATGTTTTTTTCGAATTTTACTTCAAAATCGTTTTCATTCACGTTTTTTCTCGACTAAAAGTTGTAAATAATATAAAAATAATTCATCTGCCGTAAAAAATAAAAAAAAAATCTATTTAAAACCGTATGAATGTAGTTGTTTAGTGTAATGGAAAAAATAATTAAACCACAAAAAAAAGTTGTATGAGAGACGCAGAGTAGGGAATATTGTATTTTAAATTAATGACTTTAACAAGGATGATCTAGCTAACGAAGAATTGTATGTAATGATTGACGACAAATATAAAATTTAAATAAAAAGCTAAATAAAAGTTATAAAAAAGTATTTTTTCTGTTTCGAATTGAGGATGGTAAGCATAAATTTGTTGATTTTCTTCAAGTTTTCTTCTAATTTTCTATTAAATTTTTCAATTTTTGTCTAAATTTTAATAAAATCTTGTTAAAATTGAAAATTTAATTATAGAAAATTTTCTTAACCTTGACTTCGAGGAAGAAAACGCATATCAGTAAGCTGTCAACGTACAATTTGAGACTCAAGAGTTGTTATCAACGAATATTTATATTTGTTTTATTCAAAACTTACGTAACTTTTGTTTACAAAAATACATTTTCAGCCCGAAATCGGCTTCAAATTCAACAAAATGCCCGATTTGTATGTCAACATCATCTCATAAGGGTTATATTCCGGCTTTTTGGGCATCTTTTCGCTCACACTCAACTCGAAATTCGTGATTAGATGAGCAATGCAACACTTGAGCTGCGTCTTGGCGAATCTCTGACCCAAACAAATGCGAGGCCCATCGCCAAAGGGAAAGAGAACTCCCTTATCTGTGTACGGCTTGAACCCTCCAGTCGCCGAATCGAATCTATCGGGATTAAATTCACCAGCATCTGCTCCATAATACTCCTTATCGTGCTGCATTTCGCGAATTGCGATGTTAACGATAGTTCCTTTGTCGATTTTCAACGTTTGACCTGCAGTAATTTCAGTTTCGTACTCTTTGGTACATTCTCGGAAGTGCATATGAAGAACTGGATTCAAGCGAAGTGACTCGTAGATCACTTGTTCGAGGAAATTGTTGTCCGTTAAGGTATCGTAATCGAAATTACCATTTGAATCGCGGATTTTCAGCATTTCTTGACGTAGTTTTTCTTGATGTTTTTTGCTTTTGGCGAGCTAAATTATTGAAAAAATTGAAATTTTTGCTCAGAAATCGACTTTAAATGACCTTACCTCGTAAAAAATGTTCGATAAAGTGATACTTGAAGTCTCAATGCCATCAAAGAAGAAACTCAAAGTGTGTGCCGCCATCTCCAAATCCGAAATTCCCTTCTTTTCGCGCAAATGTATCAAAAAATCCAGGTAATCTTGACGTTCAATCTTGTTATCTTTGCGATATTTCAACGCTTGATTCATTAAATTGACCAAAAAGTCAGCTTCTTTGTCTGGGCAGAACTTGACCTTGAAGATTTCAGCGACGGCGGGGAAGAAAGGAGCAAGTCCAATGATGAAAAATAATCGCCAAGAGGGACTCATTACATTTCGTGCAACTTGTCGAATTTCCGATTCTTCTCCGGAAAATGCTCCGGACTCAACGCCATAAATTGAGGATCCAACGACGTCAGTAGTGAACTTTGCACACAACTCCCGCATCTCAAATTCACTTTGAATGCGATTTTCTTCGTGGATGAATTTTTTCATGCGATCCGCAACTTCTTGCATGATCGGAAAAAGAGCCTTGATCTGAAAATTTCATAAAATTAACGAAAATTTTAATATAACAAGATGAAAAATTACTCTTCCACTCGTAAAAGCTGGCAAAATTTCCCCTCGTTTTTCCTTCCATTCCTCTCCTTTCAAGAAAAATGGATTTCTTCCGAGTAATGGATCAGATTCCTTATCAATCTGTCAATTTAAATTAATTGATTTTTTATTTGTTTTTTCAATATATCAGCTATCTTTTACCGTTAAAAGCCCTTTTGTGTCTGTAAAATGACTGAAATCAGTAATCATCACTTTTTTAGCGAGTTCTGGGTCGATCACGAGTAATGTTGGTTTGACTCCGTAATATACGCCAACAGCCTTCGTACGTCCCTTGTACTCTCTATGAACGTAATTTGTGAATATTTCCGCGTAAATAATTGAAAAAATCATAACTTACTTGTACAATTGCGCAATTTCATGCAAATTATGAATTTTCTTGTCAATGACGCTTTTGAAAGATCCCATTAGAAGTCGCGCTCCAGGTCCTGGAACATTTTTCTTCTCCCAATAAGTGTAATTTTTCGTCATATAAAAATAAACGAGACCAATGGCACCCGCCAGTAAGGCAAAAAATAATAAAATCATGTCGCGTGTTGATCGTTCGGCGTCAATTAAAGAACTAAACTAAAATTAGAAAATGAGCGTGAATGAATTTTGATAACGATATGTGATGATAAAGCAATTTTCAACTAAAGTAAGTGATATTGAAACAACAAACTTCTTAATTTTTATTTACTTAATTTGTTTTAAACTCAATAGAACACCCGACTTGTATGAGAGCAGAAAATCAAATGTGTCGTACTTTGGATGTTTTGACATTGCATCACTGATAGCGAACTCAAATGTCGTGACAAAGTAAGCAACACAGCATTTCATCTGCGCCAGAGCGAATTTGCGTCCTAAACACATACGAGGTCCATCTCCAAACGGAAAAAAGACTCCTTTGTCGGAAAAATCCTTCATTGCGGCTTCATTAAAACGATCGGGATTGAAATCAGCAGCATCGGCTCCATAAAAATTTGAGTCCCGATGGATGTGGAAGACAGGAATTACGACACTTGTTCCTTTTTCAAGCAAAAATGATTGATTTTTGTCGATTTGAAGCTGTTTTTCTTTGGTACATTCACGGAAATGAACATGCATGATGGGATGAAGACGTAAGGATTCTAAAAAAATTTAAAAAAAATCAAAAAATAATTAAAATTTCGTTAAAAACTTACCAAAAATGACATTTTCTAATAATTTATTCTCTTTTAGGGCATCATACGAAAATTTTCCGGACTCATCTTGAACATTTATCAACTCCTCTCTTAATTTTCGTTGCCAATCAGGATTCTTAGCAAGTTCGTAGAAGGCATTTGCAAGAGAAATACTTGACGTCTCCACTCCATCTAGGAAGAAACTTAAAACGTGAGCTGATATTTCGACGTCTTTCAAGTTTTTTC
>NW_026973439.1:0-25000 GCF_036172545.1 Culicoides brevitarsis | reverse complement strand
ATCAACAACAGTTGCGGATGATCGAGGAAGTGCTTCAAGCATATAGGCAAGAGCTCGACAGGCATTTATCATAATATCAAAATTATGTTCCATTCTTAGGAGAATTATTAATGATGGAACAACCTGCTTTATAGGAAAACCAGCCAACGTGTCCTCATTACCCATTACCAGCATTTGGCACATTTCAATAGCAGCTTGAAGTTGTTGACTCTCATCATTGCTTTGTAAACCTTGTAATAATATCTGTGCTTTACTTGTTGAACTAGCACCCATACTACGATGCAATAAGTGATGCATACGTGGTCCCAAAGCACCAAACAAATGAGGTGGCAGCCCTCTAGCTTCTAATAATGCTTGAAGACGATTAACTTCACTATCATCGCTTTCAGAGTCATGAAGTTGTCCTCCAGATGTTTCCATATTACTAGTAGATAAATATCCAAATGTTGTAGATTGTTGAGAATTGCCTTGTATTCCACCTGAACTCAAAGACGTTTTTTGCAATTTTGAAAACGGGTTGATTGATGGTATTTGTTCTTGAAAAATATTACTATTACTTGACGTTATTCCAACTGATGGTTGTTTAGATGTTGATGGACCAGCACCAGCCGACAGATCAAAACCTACTCCAAATGTTTGCTGATTATTTTTGGATGTTGATGCAGCTCCTTCAGATGTTGCACTTTTGCTATTGCTATATCGATGAGCCACACGTGATAAAGAAGAATCAGTCGTATTGGATGGAGAGGAATTGTTATTCGCTGGTGCCGTTGAACTAACACAGGAACCCGTATTTGCTGTTTGAGTAGAGCTTTTGGCACGAGAACTGCGTCTCAACAAATTTTGTGGTTGCTCCTTTAGATAAAAAAAAAAGTAAATAATATATTAAATATATGTAAATGCAATATTTGTAGTACCTGTAGATCAGAAGAACTACCACGAGACACACGTGCCCCCAGATTCGTACTTGAATGGTCCGATTTTTTATTGGATGAATTTTTCGATAAATCGTTTAACTTTTGCCGTTTCTTATGAACAGACGCTACAGTTGCAGTCAGGATGTTACTATTACGAGCAACTAATTGCGATTCAAAGTTAGAGGAAGAAGTTGAGGATATACGATCTTTGTCACGTATTATTTCAAATCTTTGTTTATTCGATCGTAAAAATCGGGATGTATTCAGTTCAGAAGGTAGCTTTTGAAATTTCGTTGGTCTTGTGGAATGTAAAATTTCTCCCGTTGTGTGCCTGTGTCTTTTAGTAGGTTCTGTATGTTCGTTTACCCTTTCTTTTATACGATTCTTAGATGATCTTATAAGAGTTTTTATTTGATTAAATTTCGTTTGTGGACTATGAGTTTGTGATCTTGTACGATTAGCAATACTAGAAGTTTGCTCAAAAATATCAGAGCTGTTTAGGTTTCGCCTTTTACGATCCCGCGTACTTATTTCTTCCTCAGTATCTTCTGTGTCTGTTTCTATTGTACGTTTTCTAGGTGATTGTGGGACTTTAACTTGATTTTTAGATAATTTAGCCAAACCTGTATTTGGCTTATTATTACTACGACTAGAAGCAGAAGTTGAAGGTGCTTCCAATAAATGTTTGGTTTTTGTAAACTTTTTTGATTGTACTGTATTTTTCTCTTCTTTTGAATTATTTTTTAAAATTTTGGGTTTAAGGATTATATTTCCTCTGGTTTTACGAATCGGTTTAGTTCTGACATTATCATTATTATATTTTTGAATTATTGAATCGCCTTTATTCGAATGCTCCTCCGTCACTGCAGAGAGCATCGAGCTATTTGGGGACTCGGCCATAGACGACACACAAGCGTCCAACTAGTTTCATGAAACATACCAATTGACGGTGTATGGCCTCAACGTTTTATTTTCTAATTAAAATCGATGAATTTTACAATACTTTATAATCATAAATCATAAATTTTTTTATTTATGTAACCTGGAAAATAAAATAAAAATATTAAATAATTTTATTTACTGTTATTTACTTATTCTAATGATAAAATCAATCTTTTATCAAAAAACACAAAATAAAAAAATAATAAACAGTAACATTTTACTTTATAAAATATACAGTAAATTTGAATAAATATCAATAATTTTAATCCACTTTTAATCCAAAATACTAATTTAACAATTCCACAAATTTAGACAAATCAACAGCTGATGAGTCACGTAAACAAGATAATTTTATTATTGTTTTGTGTAAAATGATTATTACGATTAATAAATATAATATATTTAAAAAAAAAATATTACAATTTGAATTATTTTTTTTTTTGTATTAACAGCTACATACATACATTAATTTGAAAATTAAAAAAACTTCCCCAAGTTAAAATGACAGCCATTACTGTTTTATGATGGTAGTTTTTTTTATTGACTTTAACATTATCAAATGAAAAATCTTAAAGTATAATACCTACAGAGAATAATTTAACAAAAATATGTTTACTATTTGAAAAATGAAAGGATTTTGATTTGTGAATTCATAATAAAACAATTTGAACAAAAACTATAGTTTTTTTTTACCAAAATAAGGTAACCATTTTATCGAGTAGTAAATTTCATAAGGATTGAAAAAACATTAAAATTAGAGTTTTTCTTAATGCTAATAAATTTTGGTTAACTTTCTTACTTTTTTTGTCGTTTTTACTTACTTGCTAGAAATTTGCGGAATTTATTTCACTAAAATCTTTACAAATTTCCTTTCAAAATTTAAGAACAAAAGAGTCTGATTTTTTTCAACACTTCATATAAATAGAAATTCGCCACATCTAATTCTCGTAGATGAAAAAGCGACGCCTTAATTAAGTTAGAAAATTAAAACACTGTTTTCATCAACTTTAAGCGATAATTTAATTTGCATCCTTAAAATACCGAAACCTGGGTCGAGTTTTAAAATTAATAGAAAAATTTCGGATTTTTGGAAAAATCCAGAGATAAGAGCACGCAAAGTTATACGTGTTTCCATAGTATCTTGTATGTAAACTGTCATTCAAATTTTCTCTAATTTTCATTTTATTTAAATAATAAAATTTCTAATTTCATTTTATTTGTAAATCCATAAATATGGATTTAAAATTTTTTCCAAATTTTTTTCGATGTCCCAAAAGTTTTTTTTTTCAAAATGGGGGGACAAAATAAAAAAAAGTTTTGAAATATTTACTTTTTCATACAAAATGAAAACATTCAAAAAATTTTTGATCATTCATAAATATTTTAGTTATTCTTATGATATCTACATTGAGAATTGCTAATCTAAAATTGATCTCAGAGTATTTCAAGTTAAAAATTTAAACAAAAAAATTTCATAAAAATAACTGTCAAAAAATTTTAAAAAATGTTTTTTTGAAAATATTTATTTTAAGTGAAGAAAATTCTAAATTTCATTTTTTAATACAAAAGATATTTAAAAAATTCGAAAATTTCTTGGAAAAATATGGAAAAAGACCAAAAAACGGTCAATTTTGATGAAATTTTTAACTTTTTTTTTGCCCCACTTTTTTTGGACTTTCGGCCTTAACATAAATTCACCAAAAATTGTTTTTGAATATAAATATTCACGCAATATTCTTCAAATCCTGGACCTCCTTCCCCACTTTTTCGTTACCCCAATTAGTAATCAGTATACTTATTCTTATAACTCGGTGAGAAAAAATATAGTTATAATAAAAATGTAAAAAAAAAAATCGAGACATCGAGTTTTAAAATTAAAGTTATGAAAAAGTATTTAAAAATGAAAATTTAAAAAAGCAGTTTCAATCGAACCTTTTATTTCAGCAAAGTTCAGCAAATTTGAAATTTAGGGATATCTATGCAACTTATAGGGATTTTGGAATTTAGTCTTAATATAGGGAGAAATCCTTTGAAATCATTTGAAAAATTCACAAAAAAGTTTATTAAATTGGTTCTCTTCTTCATTCTGGATTTCAATTAAATATTTACACAACTCAAAATTAAGAAAAGAGACTAACAGATTAATTTTTTAAATAATTTTATTTGCAAAACAGAAATGTTTTTTGTAGAGCTTAAAAATAAATACATAATATTTATAAGTTTAACTTGAAGTGAATACGAAACTTAGCGACTGTTCCGAGCTGAACGACGAAGCTTTGCTATATTGACTTTATCAATTTCAATTTTTTTTATCCTTTCTTCTGATTTTTTTCCCCTTTGTTTTTTTATTGAATTTGTTTCACTTTTGTTATTTTTTAAATTTCTTATATTTTTTCTCAAATCATACCTCGCTGATCTTGAAAAAGTACTGTATTTCTGTTTATACTTTTTTTTTTGTTTGTTCTTTGATTTATTTTGAATTTCTGAAATATCCCGTTCTATTTTATTACAATGACTTTTGCTTCTTGTGACAATTTTGTTGGTATATCTTCCTTCTTGTACTAATAATTTATCGATTACAGTAGTTTTAGAATGAACTAATTTAGGTGAGAAAGACAAAGTTTTTTTCTCAACACTATTGGAAATTTCCGAGCTTAGTGTTACAAAACTATTATTTGATCCAGTCGTCGTGGCTTTATATACAAATGAAAATGCAGATGATTCTCCTGGCAATCTTAAGAAAAATAGAAAAAAATAGTTTTCAGCAGACAAGTACAATTTCACGTAATGTTTCACATTACTTCCCTTCTAACTTTTTCTCAAAATCTAAGAAGATAATAAATAATAAGATAACGTTAATTTCCGGTTTTATGTTAAAATCTATAATTGTAATTGTATTTTTGTAACTGTCTTAACAGTTTTACATTTTGATAGTTTTCCAAAATGAAAGATTTGACTATTTTTTGAAATTGTCCTTCGAATGGAACATTACGGGGTCCAAAATAATGTGAAACAATTCTTAAGATTGCACTTGCAATTTTGTAATTAATCAGCTGGTAAGTGCCTAATATATACCTGTTCGAAATCTTTGCACAAAAATTAACTGTATAATCACTTCCTTTGCATTCCTTGCCACCTGGCTTTCTACCTGGTATTCTCAAAATTTCTTTGTTACTACAAGTTTAAAACGTCAATATTATTTTAATACATAATAAGGCCGCTCCAAATGAAAATCAAAAATAAAGTCCAAAATTTTTGAAAATAAAATGGGGGGCAAAATAAAAAAAAATTGAAATACTTATTTTCATACAAAATGACAAAATTTTAGCAATTTTTGATCGTTGATCAACCTTTTTG
The DNA here is from genome assembly GCF_036172545.1 of Culicoides brevitarsis. NCBI lineage: Eukaryota > Metazoa > Arthropoda > Insecta > Diptera > Ceratopogonidae > Culicoides > Culicoides brevitarsis. The sequence continues at coordinate 19,784 of NW_026973439.1, read as the reverse complement.
TTGTTTTTTTATAAACTTCTTTGAAACTTATAAATTAAAAATTCATTTAAGATCATTTTAAGTTAAAAATTGAAATTTCATAAAAAAAAACTGTCAAAAAAATTCAGTAATTTTATGAAAAATATTTTTAGAGAAGAAAATTCAAGTTAAAATATGATTTTCAAAACAAAAATAAAAATAATTGAATTTTTTTTTATAAATTTTTTTTGAAAATGTCTTGAAAAATTATGAAAACGATCGATTTTGATGAAATTTTTAACTTTTTTTTTATTTTGCCCCATTGGATTTTTGACTTTAAAAATGGGACATCGGACTTTATTTTTGATTTTCGTTTGGAGCGGCCTAAAAGTAGTTTTTTTACTTACTTTGGTGTAGTTGGAGCTACTCTGATTGGCTTAAATTCACGAATTTCAGATTTCAAACTATCTGTAGATTCACTACGACTAGGAAATGATATCCTATGTGTTTTTGTGGGATACAACAAGCATGGACTCTTTAAAAAAGTTGATGAGATATTATTTGTTGTGTGGTCATGTATTGCAGATTCTTTTAGATTATAGATTAGATTATATTTAGAGCTATTTGACATTGATGAAGAGGAAGTACTAGAAATAGTTATCACACTTTCACTTGATTTATTTATACTGTTTAAGCGATCATCAATTTGATGCTCACTTTGTTGTCTTGCAGATGGGCCTCCGTAATGAAAAATTTGATTTCGTCCAGCTATTAGCATTTTACAGTTTTAGATTCAATTAAAAAATCTGCCTAAGTAACCTATGAAGAGACAAGTATTAAGATTAAATATTCATTTAGATTTATTTCCCATTTACCTTTTTATTAAATGTATATTGAAAATTCACTAAATACAATTTTTCATCATCAAGACTGCCGGTAGGTAGCTTGAATTTTACCAACTTCTTCACTCTACAGTCTAGCTCTTCAATCGTGTGGAGTTATTATTAATTTTACACAGATCATAGTAATTTATTTAGTCCCGAGTCAGAGGCAAATAATATTTAATTTACGTAAAAAAATAAATAACCGGTCAGCGAAATTTCGGAAAACTTGAGACGAATGGAAGTAATAACGACATTCCAGTCATTATTCTACTTTGTTCACTTTTTTTTTTCAAAAATCCACATTACCAACCTCCTGTGCACACTAATTTTTCCAAAAATCCACGTCACCCACCTCCCTGAACACATCAATTTTTTAAAAATCCACATTACCAACCTCCTGTGCACACTAATTTTTCCAAAAATCCACATTACTAACCTCCTTTCCGTTCATGGCCACCCTACGGATTGAAAAGTGTTAAAATGTAATCCTTCTGATATTTCCCACGACATCGATTCCTTTTTTATAAGGAACTTAGAAAGAACTACTTGAGCATTATAAAAAATTTGTCTCGCAAACATATCAGATTTTAATGCAGTTTTTTTAGCTTGCGGTTAATTTTTTGGTGCTATTAATCTTTAAAGGAATTCAAATTAATCCCTTAAGGTATTAGATTAATCTCTTTTACAAAGTATGGTCACAACATTATTGAAGTAAAAAAAAAATCCGGGAGGTCAAAACATTTCTGTCCTGATTAAAAACTGTTTAATATTTTAAAAAAAACTGTTTAATAATATTTAACTGTTAAATATTTACTTTTAAAAAATAATGATTTGGTCGAGTAAAATTGTAATTATGCAATATTATGATCAAAATGATCAATTAAAAAACACTTTTCATCAAATCAAGTAAAAACGAAATAAAAAGTAAAAAGTAAGGTATAAAGCCTTTTGATAGCCAAGTCCCTTTGATCAGCGATATTATAATTTTTTTTTTTTTGGTTTTTTGAGTTTAGTTTTTTTTTTAATTTTTAGTTTCATATTTACCTTATATATGTATTTTGATGGATGATTTTGCAAAGTGATTTAAATAGATATAATGCTAAGTATATACATAATAGGGCTAAGTATCTACTTATATATAATAAGTAATATAATGACTAAGTTATGACGGGGACGGACACAGGATACGGTTATTAGTTGTAGATTATAGTAGTAGTAGATTATAACATTTTGTTTATAAAAAGTTTCTTGAAAAAATTTAAGAGGGATTTTGCGAATCAGACTACCAATTTTTAATAGATGCGGCCGAAGCCATCTCAGATTTAAATTTAACTGATTTCATTCGATTCCCCATCCTCGAAAATGGTAAAATCCATTTTTCCCGGAATTTTAGCTCGAACGGTTCGCCTTCTAGAGCCCTTCAAAGTTAGGGGTCTCACAAGTGCCCTGAAAGTCCTTTTTGGCCAAAAGTGATAGAAGTTTCAGGGCTAGAGAGCTGAAATTTGGCATGAAAGTGTAGTTTCACAAGCACTTTAAGACTCCATGCCAAGTTTTGAAATATTTCGAAAAATGGCGGGAAAACGGGCGATTTTCCGTTTTTTAAAGAGCACTTTTCAGAGCCTTAGAAACCTACCCGGTCCTCGATGTTTTCAATCGGTTTATGCGCAAATATACGTAAAAACACTTCAATTTTCGAAATATATTCACTTTTTTGATGGCCGATGAAATTTGGCTTCGCCCGAGCCATTTTAGTGAAAATTTGCTTTAAAGATCTCCTTTGAGAGCCCCTATGGGAGCCGTCGATAAGGAAAAATATTTTTTTTTATTCATGATCAAAAAGAAGACTCTCTTACAATTTTTTTGACGTTTCGATCATTGTTCTAGCGTTTATAATTCTTGAGTTATCGAAAAAACAAAAATTTAACCCAAAAAACAGGAATTTCCTTTGTTTTCCTTATGTGGCTTTGAAATACTAATTTTTTATATGAATTGTTGAAAATCAGCAGTTTTCGTGTTTTATTTCATATCTCGCGTTCTAGAAAGGCTAGAAGAGTGATTGAAACGCCAAAAGAAGCGTAAGAGAGTGTACTTTTCGATCAAAAATAGAAAAAAATATTTTTCATTATCGATGGCTCTCATAGGGGCTCTCAAAGGAGATCTTTAAAGCTAATTTTCACTAAAATGGCTCGGCCGAAGCCAAATCTCATCGGCCATGAAAAAAGTGAATATATTTAGAAAGTTCAAGTGTTTTTACGTATATTTTCCAATAGACCGATAGAAAACAACGAGGACCGGATAGGTTTCTGAGGCTCTGAAAAGTGCTCTTTAAAAAACGGAAAATCGCCAGTTTTCCCGCCATTTTTCGAAATATTTCAAAACTTGGCATGGAGTCTTAAAGTGCTTGTAAAACTACACTTTCATGCCAAATTTCAGCTCTCTAGCCCTGAAACTTCTATGACTTTTGGCCAAAAAGGACTTTCAGGGCACTTGTGAGACCCCTAACTTTGAAGGGCTCTAGAAGGCGAACCGTTCGAGCTAAAATTCCGGGAAAAATGGATTTAACCATTTTCGAGGATGGGGAATCGAATGAAATTAGTTAAATTTGAATCTGAGATGGCTTGTGCCGCGCTTGGTAGTCTGATTCGCAAAATCCCTCTTAAACAAGGCCAAAAACCCAAAAAAAAAAGTCTGAAAAAAATGAATTGTTTACATTTGCCTTTTCACTATTCGGATCCTAAAAATATTAAATACATATTGAGAAAGGCTTAGTACAGTGGTTAGCGTATCTGATGGTCGTCGTTTCAAGACTCAAAATCATAAAAAACTTTTCTGACTCCAATCGTGGTATAAATTTACTGAAATCTTTTAGAAACCTTTCGAGACGTTCTGTGAGATCTGAGTAAATTTTGAAGGCCCCTGCTTGGGATGACGCCCATGACGGTTAAAAGCTAAGATCCAGCGTTCACTGAGAAAGCTAACGATTTCACAGTATAAAGTACAATGTGACTCTTTAGAGACCGCGGTGCGAGCTGTATACATTATATTATGTTATTAGTATATATTATTTTTACCGCATTTCGAAGAAAAATGCGGTATTATCCAGGGAAAGTCGTCCGTCTGTAGTCTGTCGCGCATTGTCGTCGGTTTGTCAACTTGTCGACGGTGTGCCCAGCATGTCGTTGATGTGTCAGTTTGTCGTTGATGTGTCAGTATGTCGTTGATGTGCCCATTTGTCGATGGTGTGTCAACTTGTCTTTTGTTTTAAATTATATTGATTGAAAAAAAATATTTGAACAAAAATGTAGGTCGGAAATCGAAATGCGGTAACTTTGTTCGTCGTTCTTCTGACGACGACTTTATATATTTTTACCGCATTTCGAAGAAAAAATGCGGTATTATGCTGGAGATGTCGTATGTCATGTGTGGCCGGAATGCACTCAGAATGCACCCATTCCGAGGTCATTCTGAGTGCATTCTGAGTGCACTCTGAGTGCATTTTGAGTGCATTCTGGGTGCATTCCGGGTGTATTCTGGGTGCATTCCGGGCATCCGACCGAAATACAACTGGATTCCATTAGATTTTTATAGAAATAGATCCCATTTATTTATATACCACCCTTAACTTTATACATCTGAAATGCGGTACAGTTGAACGTACGCTGTACGGATACAGCTTGATCTGGTTTGTACTTAAAATGCAAAATTTTTCCAAAAAGGGTTAAAAAAAAAACTTAGTTGATTACTTAATTTGAACTAAGTAAAATAAAATTACTTTTTTTAAAAGTTACTTCTCAAAAAATAAAATTCATTTTACTTATTTTCAAAATTACTAATTTAAAAAGTTACTTTTGAAAAGAGTATTAATTTAAAAATTAACAAAAAAAGTGTAAGTGTTAAAAGATTTTTTTTTTTAATTATTTACTTTTTTCAATAATTTTTCAACAAAAAATATCGTTTTATTTGAATTGAATTAAATTTGAAACTGTTGAAAGTTTCAATTAGTGAGCGTCTCAATAAAAAAAAATCATCATAATATATAATATATGTTGTAAATGGGCTAGATTTGTCTGAAATCCTAAAGTATATTGAAAAATACATAAATTATTCTCCGATTCATATTGTACCAGTTTCAGAGTCAAATTTATTAACCTTTCTGAGTTGTTATATAGCCAAATTATTTTCGATTCCTTAAGAACAAATTCCTTAAACTTTGAAAAAAATTACAAAAAATTGTAAAAAAAAATTTATTTACAAAATTTCACCTTAAATTAATTGTTTTCATATGAAATTTCAAATTTTTGGAAATTCTGGATGCGCGAAAAACCCTAAAAGCTGCTCTCAGTTCAATAAAAAGTCAGATTAGAGCCAGGTTATATTTATAACGCATGAGAGGTGACGATAAAATATTCCATTTTTACTTTAAAAAAAAAACCATAACAAAAGTATTTAAATTTTTTTTTTTTTTTTTTTAAATATTTTACTTTTTTAAAAAGTCACTTTAGAAAAGTCATTTATTTGACTTTATTCATTTAAATTTGTACTTTTACTGTTTTTCTTTTACTTGAAGTAAAATTGAAAAGTTAAAGTAAAAAAAAGGCAAGTTGGAACCAAAATGAATGAAATTTGAATCCAAATTCAAAGATTTCATGCAATTTTTCATGTTTTATTTTTTGGAAATGTTCCTTCAATATATATTTATTTAAATTAGTCTTAAACTAGAGAAATCAATGAGCAAGTTAAAACTTTGCAATTAAAAACTAAATTAAACTATTCATCATATATATAACTTTAATTTAACTATTATGCGTAATTTCTCAAAAATACATGTGGTGCATGAATAATAAAATGAAATTGGATCGATAGTAGCACCCAACTGACTATGATCATGCTGTATGACTTTGTTGTACATCACACCTGGACCACTTTATTAAATGCGTTTTTTACAAAGACCTCCATCGCCTATTCATACGCTTCATATTTTTTTATAAAAATAAAAATATTCAATCGAATGTAGAGTTTTCGGTTATTATTAATATTTAAAAAAAAACAGATCGATTGTTGTTTGATTTTCTGTTATATTTAAAAAAAAATGAAAATTTCTATTGAAAATTTAAATATGTGAAAATAAAAAATATTATCATGATAATTATACTAAAATAATAAAATCACTACGTGACTTTGAAATTTGATCATAGTTGTTAATTTATATATGTAATACATATAAACAAAAGTGACCAATGAGAAATAGATATTATCATATTTTTTGTTATCCCTATAGGATTTATTTGAGTATGCGCAAAAAAGTAGCGAATCATGATTGGTGAAAAACATTATTTGTTTTGTTTTTTATTCTGTGAATACAAAAAAAAGTTTACTATAAGTTACTGAATTTATTAATTTAATTAATTATATTTTTTTTTAAATATCTATCACTTTTAAATGTTTGCAACTTCAAAGTTGAAAAAATAATTTTATACTAAGAAATTTGTTCGACAGCATTGTGTTATTTTCTGTTTAAGTGAGGGTTTTCGTTGTTCAGTTGAATTGTTTCTGCATCCGGTGTCAAATTTCCATTTTCCTTATACTTTAAAGATTTACTTATTTATTGTTCTTTTTCATAAAGTACTGAAAATTATATTTTGCAATGACTATTGTTAAAGCGTTTCAAAGTAAATAATTGTAATGTCAAAGATCAGTCAGATGAAAATATTAAACTAAAATGATTCAAAATTTCGTATTAAGAATCTAGGGGATCGAGTGTGTAATTATTTCTTCAGTGCAAGAAGTATGTGACAAAACTATAAAGAAACCTTGCGTGAGATTGATTTACTGACTTTTTTTAAAGTTTTCAATCAGTTGTGTTTTGTAAAGTCGAAATCATTTAGTTGTAGTCATTAGTACTATATCGCTATATAGAAATTGTAAGTCTTTTGTGTTTCACAAAAAGACGTATTTAATGAATGGTTAAATGAATACGCGTTGATGTAGAAATCGGAGCTATTTTTGACTTGTTGCTGTTTTAAAATACATTGTCATTTTAATGCATGAGAATTTCCGTTAGACTTGTAATAATTTAGTTAAAATATATTCCTTTTGTCATATGATTTTGAAAATTAAGTATTGAATTAACTATTTTAAAACTATGATAAAATCTACTTTTTAAATATTTTCTTTTCGAGGAACAATATTTATTTAAAAAAAAAGTATTACAATATTTTTTCAATTGTAAAGAATGAATATTGGAAAAAAAATGATTAAACATTTTGATTAAAAAAACCCTTAACATTGGGTGCATTCAAGATCACTCATCGCTTCCATCATGATTTTTTTCTGTGATTTTTTTTCGATCATAAGGCCGCTCCAAATTTATTTAGAACTTTTTGTCCCAAAAACTTTTTTTCAAAATGGGGGGAGCAAAATAAAAAAAAAAAAATTGAAATACTGTTTCATACAAAATGACAAAATTAACAGTTTTTTGTGATAAATCAATATTTTAGTTGATTTTATGGTATCTACATTGAGATTTGATAATTTAAAATTTATCTCAGAGTATTTCAAGTTAAAAATTTAAACAAAAAAATTTCGTAAAAAAAACTGTCAAAAAATTTTGAAAAATATTTTTTATGAAATAAATTTTAACCAAGAAAATTCATGTTAGAATATGATTTTCAATACAGAAATTTTAAAAAATTGAAAAATTGAAAATTGAAAAATTTTTAAAAAATTTTGTAAAATTCCTTGAAAAAATATGAAAAAAGACCAAAAAACGGTCAATTTTGATGAAATTTTTAACTTTTTTTTTAATTTACCCCATTGGATTTTCGACTTTTGAAATGGGGTATGGGACAAAAAGTTCAAAAAAAATTGAAGCGGCCTAAATGTTTTTTTGATAAATTTTTTTGACTTTAATGATATATTTTTGGGATTTATGATGATTCTCCATAGTTGCCATATTTGATTTTTCGTTTCAGGGATAAAATTGGGAAATCCAGGGACTTTTCCAATATCCAAAACAAGGATTCCAGGGATATGACAAATAATTATAATAAAAACGAGTAACATGAAAAATTCTTAAGATTTTTTTTATTTTTGTATCTTAATTTTGAAAATCGAGAAAAATAATTATTTTACTTATTTGAACTTTTTCACTAAAAAATTAGTGAAGAATGTAATTTGAACATTTGATATTGAGTTTTATCAATTTAAAAAAAAATTGTTGAAGCTAAGTCAGTTTATTAATTAGCCTTAAGAATTTAAATAAAACCCAAATAAGGTAAACTGGATTTTCGTTCAATTTTGAACCTTTAATTGTTGCTAAAACAAAAATTTGGACTATAAATTTTTCAAATGGAAAGTTTATTAAAACAAATTTAGTTTCAAATAAATTATTTAATCAATTTAAGTTAAATATTTTTTTCATAAAAAATCTTTGAAATCGAATTGAACCATATAATTTGAATTTTGTTAAAACTTGAGGAGGTTCAAAAGCAGAGACTTTTGAGAAGCATCCAGGGATCCTGGAATTTAGGCGAAAAACAGGGACAAGTCCCTGGAAAACAGGGAGTCTGGCAACCCTATCTCAATGAATCGAACAATCCATCTTATTTAACTTAAAGGCGTTCGATGAAAAAAAAATTGGAAAAAATCATTGATGTCCATCGATGAGCATTCTTGAATGTAAAAAAACTTTGAAAAACCAAAAATAATTCATTAATTATTCAGTCAGAAAAATTAACAAAAATATTTGTAATAACCACAACATATACTTAAATGAAATTATGATGCATTCTATTCTATAAATACCGAAATTCCGCATTTTGAAATTACTTATTGATTGTCTTTAAAAAAGTAATCAAAAAATAAGAAAATTTTTCATTTTTTAATTTTTATAAAAGATACAAAATTCGTTAAAAACACAAAAAAAACGTATTTTCTGAAAAATCGATCTTTATATGTTTGGTAAAAATTGATGTACTCGAGACGACAAAAAATCCTGGTGAACAAAAAGTCTGAAATAAAAATTTAAATTTAAGCCTTTTTTGTTTCGCGTATTATTTTGTTGTGTATTGATGTTTTATAAAATAAAAAAAAAGTCACACCGTGATTTTGGATTTTTAAGTATGGAATGGATGTTGTAATTGTAATGATTATAATTTACTTTTAAGTTTAAATAAAAACAAATAATACATTTAAAAAAATATTATCATTCTTATCATAGCCTCGCATGTTTCAGATTTATAATAAATTAAACAAATATATATAAATGAACTAATCTTTTATTAAAAGACAAGCATGCCAACAAAAATATATTACAAAAAATAGAAATGGAAACACAGTATAGTGTGCATGCGGAAAAACAAGCGGTTATAATAATAAATAATAAGCACTTTTTTATATGTTGTGTTATGTTTGTAAAACAACATACGTAGCTTAAGTATGTACACTCCTGCTGTGCTAAAAATTGATCATCAGGCTTCCCTGCAGATTTATGTATTGTGATACAACTGTCTTTATTCAATTGAACACATACGAATTTATACGTACCTACCTATTTGAGTGAAAATATAGAAAACAGGGCGTTAGCTTCAAGTTGGCGAAGCTTAATTTTTTCACATTATGGAAAAAACAATTTTTCATTGAAAAAGTAAAATAAACATGTTTTTTTTTAAATAATTGATGAAGAAAAAATATAAATAAAAGGAAATAATCAAAGAAAACAAATCTAAATATTTAAAAAAAAATATTTAATAATTATTAATTATAAAATCCATGATACAAAAAAGCAACTTAAAAATTGATTAATGTTAATAAGGAAAGAGCAATTGAGAATTCCATATACTATTTTTAATATTTTTATTTCAAATTTAAGATTGGATGTTCTAAAGTCATTCAGGAAATCAGGTTTAATTGTATAAAATTGTGTAATATTAATTTATATTTCTTTTATAAAAACGGATAATATCTAACACCTAATATCAAATAGCTTTGAATATTTGTCATACAATTTTCTCACCAAAAGCTTTGTACATAATAATTCTTTTATTTTATGGAGCTCGAATTATCTTTCTAATTCATGTAATACTATTGAAGCTAAGTAGTTGTGTATAAAATAAAAAATAAATAAAGTAAAAGTAAATAAAAAAATAATTAAAAGCTTAAGTTTAATATCCCGGGCGAAAAGAATAAATCACACAACTGTAGTTTTTAACAAAATGAGAAAAACGATTTAAAGTTTTTTACGGTTTTTGAGCTGTAAAAATTTATTTATAAACTATTTCTTCATTTTTAAACTTACGAAAGTAAATAATTGGCCACTAAAAACACTTTTTGTACAGAAAATTTGTTTATCTAATCTCTAAGGGGTAGTTTTGGGAAATTTTTTATTGAGAAAAAGGATAAATCGCACAATTGCACAAAATTTCATATAAAAATGAGATTTTTTAAGTTTTCCAATTTCAATATTTTTCCAAATTTTTTGGTTCAAGTTGACTTTTTATGTAATAACAGAGCATAAACTACACAAAAACATGAACAAAAAACGATTTGGAGAAATTTTTATATTTGACTTATTACCAATTTTCATGCATTTGTGCGATTTATCCTTTTCGTCTATTCTTTCTATTGAAATAAATCCCGGGCGAAAAGGATAAATCGCACAACTAACATTTTTAACAAACTGAGAAAAATCGATTTAAAGTTTTTTACGGTTTCTGAGCTGTAAAAATTTTTTTAAAAACTATTTCTTCATTTTTAAACTTACGAAAGTAAATAATTGGCCACTAAAAACACTTTTTGTTTACTTACAGAAAATTTGTTTATCAGAAAATTTGTTTATCTAATCTCTAAGGGGTAGTTTTGGGAAATTTTTTATTGAGAAAAAGGATAAATCGCACAATTGCACAAAATTTCATATAAAAATGAGATTTTTTAAGTTTTCCAATTTCAATATTTTTCCAAATTTTTTGGTTCAAGTTGACTTTTTATGTAATAACAGAGCATAAACTACACAAAAACATGAACAAAAAACGATTTGGAGAAATTTTTATATTTGACTTATTACCAATTTTCATGCATTTGTGCGATTTATCCTTTTCGTCTATTCTTTCTATTGAAATAAATCCCGGGCGAAAAGGATAAATCGCACAACTAACATTTTTAACAAACTGAGAAAAATCGATTTAAAGTTTTTTACGGTTTTTGAGCTGTAAAAATTTTTTTAAAAACTATTTCTTCATTTTTAAACTTACGAAAGTAAATAATTGGCCACTAAAAACACTTTTTGTACAGAAAATTTGTTTATCTAATCTCTAAGGGGTAGTTTTGGGAAATTTTTTATTGAGAAAAAGGATAAATCGCACAATTGCACAAAATTTCATATAAAAATGAGATTTTTTAAGTTTTCCAATTTCAATATTTTTCCAAATTTTTAGGTTCAAATTGACTTTATATGCAATAACAGAGCATAAACAACACAAAAACATAAACAAAAAATGATTTGAAGAAATTTTGAAATCTGGGTTGTTAGCGATTTGTATGCATTAGTGTAATTTATCCTTTTCGTTGCAATTGTGCGATCTGGCATATTGAAATAAACATATTTTTTAAAAATTTTTGAAAATCTCTCAATGTATCCTTAAATACTCGTTTTTAAGCATATTTTTACCGCATTTCGAAGAAAAAATGCAGTATTATGCTGGAGATGTCGTACGTCATGTGTGGCCTAATTGGAATGCACCCAGAATGCAGCCGGAATGCAGCCGGAATGCAGTCGGAATGCAGCCGGAATGTCATTCGGAATGTCGGAATGCAGCCGGAATGCAGCCGGAATGCACCCGGAATGCAGCCGGAATGTCATCGGAATGTCGGAATGCAGCCGGAATGCAGCTGGAATGCAGTCGGAATGCAGCCGGAATGCAGCTGGAATGCAGTCGGAATGCAGCCGGAATGTCAACGGAATGCAGCCGGAACGTCAACGGAATGTCGGAATGCAGTCGGAATGCACCCGGAATTCAGCCCAAATGTCATCGGAATGTCGGAATGCAGTCGGAATGTCATCGGAATGTCGGAATGCAGCCGGAATGCAACCGGAATGTCATTCGGAATGCACTCGGAATATCCGGAATGTACTCGAAATGCACTCAAAATGGGTGCATTCCGAGTGCATTGCGAGACATTCCGGGTAAATAATTAAATTTAAAATATCCCAATTAAATAACAACATTAAACTTATACACCTGAAATGCGGTACCGTTGAACGTACGCTGTACGGATACAGCTTGATCTGGTTTCATTCTTAACTCAATTTTGCCAAAAACAGCAGTTATGCGATTTATCCTTTTCGTCCGGGATACAGTTTAATTAAAATTGTTTTTTCAATGAAGAAAAAAAGTGTCTTTTTATTTTATACCAAATTTTACAAATAATTTCTGAATGCACCTAAGTATTTTGAATTAAATTTCTATGATAACATGGTAACAACAAAAACATTGAGAGTCAGTTCTTTTTTGTACCTTTTCAGGAAAAAATATAAATTAATAAAAGGTATTACTAAAAGATGTTTTCACATGTAAGCATACAATTAAATATTAAACAAAAAAAAACAAAGACTGTAAGTATATTAAAAAAAACACAATTCTAATAGAAAAGTAGGACGCAGCAGGATGGCACTGTTGCATAAATACTGCGTTCATTTATGCTTAAAGTAAAACAATATGAAAAAAATGCCAATGTACTTTTTGTGTTGAAATTTGTGTCAAAGGAAAAATTCACAGCACGTGCGTTATTAAGTAAATAGGGTGAGTATTTATAATCAAACACAATACGACGGCTTTAGTGAAACAATTCATGAACAATCCAAAATCTACACACAAGTACAATGATTTGTTTTATCAAAACCCTTTCACATCTGAATTATTTAACATACCTACTATTTTACACTTGGGAAACCTGTTGACTTCATTTTTTTCCATATATTTCATAACGGTAAATAAAGTAAATATCGCTAATTTTTTATGACTAATATAAAAAAGTACTTAGTTAAAAAGATATGGATAAAATTCATTATAAGGCCGCTCTAAATGAAACCCAATTTTTTTTTTTGTTTGAATTCTAGAATTCAAAAAGTGAGTGGGACAGAAAAAAGTTAAGAATTTCATCCAAAATTAAAAATTTTCATCAAAATTCATCAAAAAAATTTTTTTTTTTTTTGAAAATTCTATATTAGCAAGAACTTTTTTCTCGAAAATATTTTTCCTATAACAAGCTGAAATTATTTTTCAAAAATTTTGACAGTTATTTTTTATGATATTCATTTTTTTATCAAATTTATATTGTTTTCAATTTTATCTCAACTGTTCTTAAATCAATTTAAAATGTACAAATATCAATCCAAAAAACTCAAAACAACAAAAATATTGAATAATGGTCAATTTTCTGTATTTCAATTTTTTTATTTATTTTGCCCCTCAATCCCATTTTAAAAAAACTTTTGAACAACACAGTTGAGTTTCATTTTGAACGGCTTAACTAATTGTCAAATAACCTTCTGACAAATAATCAGATACATATTTACACTTAGTATTATATGTCCCTTATGTATAAAAAAAAACTAATAATTCATAACTTAATAAATTATTTATTTAAGTTTCCGGAAAAAATGCACGTGCCTCTTTGCTGGAGTTCCTTTCTTACAACTACAGATGATATTTTTAACTTATTATTTTAATAATAAATTTCTTGAAAACATTTATACCCTTTTATATCCAATAGTGTAACGCGGAAGGATGTGTATTTTTTAGATAAATAAATACATTTTTTGTCTTTGTTTGCAAACACGAATTATACTTACACATGTAAAATAGGTTCCCAGACATTTCTAAAAAAACCTCTGAATGAAATGACAATAAAGAAATCTTCATCATCTTTGTAAATTGTAAAAAACAACTAAAACATTGTAAAAAAAATTAAATAATATTTGTTTATATTAACAAACAACTATGAAAACATATAGGTACATATATAACTTTGAACTGTTACAAATTAATATTTTTTTTACTAAAAATAATACAAAAAAATAAAAAACTGTCAATGCAATTTTAGACATGCTAATTTCTTATACAACTTTCATCAGCTAAGAATGTTGTTCAGCTGTCATAATTTAACTATGTTTTCGGTCACATTGGCTTTATTTTATTATAAAATTATAATAAATGAGCATGTATGTGACCCCCATTGTTTTTTATGATCATAACTCATCAATAAATGTGTGTTCAAAAGGTAAATTAAATGGTTCACTTTTATTATTATTATTATCGTTTTACGAATAAAATAAAAACAACATTAAGAAAACAATATAAATAAAAAAATTTATAGAATGTAAAGTACATTGTGACAAATGATGAAATATTCTTGGAAAAAAAATACAATTTAAAATCAATTCCATTCATATAGAGTTTGAAAATATGGTGCTTTATTTTCAATTGGAAAGTTTTATACCTGTCTCACACTTCCTTGTAAGACCTTCAAAGTTATGTCATAATAAAAAAGGCAATGTCTAAAAATTACTTTAAAATTTACATATTTACTCATAAAATTGAACAAAAAAACCTTTGTCTTTTTTATCTTTTGACTCATTGACTTTTCAAAACAACAAAAAAAGTCAGTATGTATTTTATTTTCTTTGGAATTTATTTTGTTTTGTTTTCTAGCCTTTTGTTATTTATAATAGTTCAATAGAATGTTGTTTTTGCTAAAAACATTAAGTCATTGTAAAAAGCAGGATTACAAACTTTTCAATTTGTATGGTCAATGATAGGGTTCAAAAGGGACGTAAGCTTACTTTTCAATACAGCTTTATGCAGGTAGTACATAAATATTAACATTTCTACTTAACAGGTAAATATTTCTTTTAAATAGAGAACTGTTTTATCTGTACTTTATAAGACGATGTACAATTTAGTCAGTTTTGCTAACTAGAGAATTAGTATGTAATTTGCAAGCTTCTGATTAAAAAAAAGGAAAACTTAATTAACCCGTTTATCAACTCTTAAATCAACTCTTACGATTATTTTTCACTCCCACAAAATATAAAGATCCACCCACCAAGCTCCTCCTTTACGATTTAATTTATTCTATAACACATGCGCAATAAAATTTTGAGCAACATCAACAGTGAATAGCGGTTTTTATGTGACCAAGCAACCGCGCCCATTATAAACTGTCAAATCACAAGCTGTTGAGGGTTTTTTGAAGTGAAAACACTTCGGATTTAACCAATGATAAATAATCATAATAATCCAATTATTTGCTTTAGTTGTAATAAAAATAAAAGAATAGCAAACAGAAATATTTATAAAATAAAGATATAAATGATTAAATAAAAACTATAAAAAACAATTTTACTTTACACTTTTTTCTACGTCTTTATTACATATACAAAAGTAAAATATTAAAAAATAAACGTAAAACAGTCTTTTCTTCATTTTCACATTCAAAGTAATTTCTAAAGTCCTATCTGAAGAAATTTTTGATGTTTATTTCCAAAAACTAAAATATAAATGAAAGAAAGTATCCCTGTATGTTATTTTTATTTGAATTACTAAGTACCTATTTTGTATTTTTTTCACTATATATTTATCTCGTTCTATCCTTATTCATGCAATAGAAAACACGATTTTAGTAATGCTCCGCCTAAGGGATGGTTCAAAATTGGTTGCCTTAGTAACTTTACTTATTGGAAACAGTTAGTGTGCGGCACCAAAGTCGTACAGTAAGGTCAATCTTGATAGAATTTTAGAGTTTAGTCCCGCTGCGCGTTTCTTATTGTGAACAGTGAATTTTTATGTGTGCTTCTAGAAATACATAAATTTAATGAGTTTCAAAAAAGTTCTTTTATTATAAAAGTAAAAACAAAAAATAAAGTAAATTGACATATGAAAAAATTGTAGGCTAATGTGAATAACATGTACATAAATTACATATATTATTAAGTTGTAAGATTATTCCAATTATAAAACGTTTATTTGGATATGAAAGACAAGTTTTTTTCGCGTGTAAAAACTCATTGTTCTTAAAACAAGTGTTAAAATGATGATGAATCCGTTTATGGATACCTCTTCAAATTCATCACATCACCATCTAGCATCATATGGTCTTAAAATGTCACCGAACTCTACCTTGGAAACTAGTCAAGCAGATATAAATGGAATGATAACGCCTAGCATGTCAACAAATATGTCGTCTACAGATGCGAACGAAATAACTAACAGCACTGGAAGCCAACACAACACCTATCAAAATAATAATGTGGGACCTGGTTACGCTACCCATCACTTATCTTCATCACATATGAATCACATTAATACACAAATTGGTGCATACTCTCGTGACTTTTTGTTACGTCGAGAAAATGATTATCTTTCAGCGTCTGCTGCCAGTCAACCTGGATCCGAAACTATGTTATTTCACCCTCACTCACATCATTCAATGCACGAGAACTTACAACATCATCCGTCGGCGACTTTATCTAATAGTCATTTTCAGCATCATCAGATGCGAATGGGTATGGACTATACACATCCTTATCAAGCAGCTTATCCGTCGGTGCACCACCATAACTTGGCCAATATACCAGTTAATCATGGAGGGTCTGGTGCATTTTTCCGTTATATGCGACACCATCCCACTCAAGTAAAACAAGAGATGCAATGCCTTTGGGTAGATTCAGAGCAACCCTTAATCTCTAATGTAAATCGCAAGCCATGTAATAAAATATTTAATTCAATGCAAGAAATTGTTACGCATTTAACAGTAGATCATGTCGGTGGCCCAGAATGTACAACGCATGCATGTTTTTGGCTTGGATGTACACGCAACGGAAGACCTTTTAAAGCTAAATATAAGCTAGTCAATCATATTAGAGTTCATACAGGCGAAAAGCCCTTCCCTTGTCCTTTTCCTGCGTGTGGAAAGGTATTTGCGAGATCGGAAAATTTAAAAATACACAAACGAACACATACCGGTGAGTACACATCTTTTTTCCGATCTTTTTTTCGTCAAACACTCAATGCATTTATGTATTTACAATATTAAAAGAAATATACTTAAAAGTAAAACACATGAAAAGATGTTTAGATTATATTGAAAAAATATTTACAACATAAAAAAAAATTAACTATACCTGTATTTAGAAATTAGTGATTTATTGTACTATTTTTTGATTCGAACCTTAATTTCATCACTTTGATTATAATAGATATTTAAATGTTTTCATATCGTTGATAAACATAAAAAATATATTGATATTGTAAGTTTTTTTTCTTTATTCACGACTTGTAAAAATATGAAAAAGGTCGCATACTTCTTTTTTCAAAACTAAGAAAACTTTTTTTTTATAAATAGAACTTTAATTTTTATTTGAATGTAACTTTCTGTTGTTTATGACTACAGGATTGTCAATTGATAGATGATACAGAGATTCAATGTGCAAACAAATACTCATAAAGTTGAATCTCTCCCTTTAATCTATTGTTATTCACTGAATACTCATATTTATTACAAAGTTGAATAATAAAACTGAAAAGATATTATAAATATACAACAAAAATAAACAGGACAATAGAATCACCCAATATGGTTTTCTACATAAATAAGTTTCTATGTTTATAAAAATACAGTTGGATTAAATTAGAAATATTTTTTACAGTGCAATTCTCAATCTATATGTGTAAAATTAAGCTTTTGTATGAATGGGGTGCGGGATGATCTAAGTATTTGTTGATGATCATGATGATGATGATGACAACAAAATATTGTCTATATTTATTATTCTTTTTAAGAAGGGGGTTAAATTTAAGGTATTCTAACAAACAAAAATTCGTTTTTTGTCCTCAACTAAATTCGTTTTATATTTTATTTGTACTAATAAAGCCACTAAGGCAAACATATTTTCTCATTTTAATTAGCAACAAAAAAAATAAATCATAATTTGCAATAAATTTAGAAGATACAAAACTTACAAGGCTCTATTTCGAAAAAAAAGAATTGAGTTCAATAAAAGGCGGGATTTTTGCAGCAAAAACAAACTTCGATACAAATAAATTACTGAGCTTTGTGAATTATGTAGGCAATGGAAATAAAACATAATTATGTATTAAAGCTTCAGAGAATATTTAAAATATTATATATATGCAATGTTCATATTATGTATATATTTTATTTATATATTTTAAATGGTGCATTCCATTCTAAAAAATACCAAAATCACGGTTTTGATTTTTCCCGATTTTTCAATAAAACAGTAATAGAAATGAAAAACTTAATAGTTTATCGTGATGTCCATGAATAAATGAATAATTACATCATAAAATAAATGTCGCCAAAACAAAAGTTTCTTATCATTGGATGAACATCACGATAAAACAATCTATATTATAAGTAAATATAAAATTCGGGTTTCGGTATTTTTTAGTATGGAAAAGAACAGAGGCAGTAGCTACTTGAATTTTCAGTTTGCAAATATATTACCAGTTGCATTTTAAAATTATTTGTAAGTTTATTTGCCTGAAGCATTGTTGATCTATGATCATCACATGCAAAGCAAAAGTTATTTGATTTTAATTTATTGGAACAAATTGTTAAAACGCCTACTTACCACGCCCATTGTTGATGCCGAGTTTCAGATGTTTGTTTTAGTTTCATATTAATGACAGATTTTGTGCATTGTGATGTTTTTTCATTGTGATAAACATTATTGAGAACACTCAAAACACCCCAAAACTAAATCTTATCATACAGGAATTTTTTGTCTTCCTAAATTTGCATTACCTAGTAAATATTGTCCTAGATGGACTGAAAACTCTCTGATATTGAACAATGAAAATGTTAAATAATACTCATGACGATGTATAATAATAATCATAAATTTTATTCGAACCCGTTTTATTCAGTAAAAAGGATAAACCGTGATCAAAAGGTGTTTTTTACAATTATTCTTTTATCATATTTACATTAATATAATATTTTCTGTGTAATTTTTTATAGTAAAAGTTTATAAAATAAAATGAAATGTATTTATTATATTTCAAAAATAATCGATTATTCATTTCTAAGAAACTTTGTGATACATTTCTTTGTATTGTATTGGTATTTGTATTAAACAATATCTGAAAGATAAAATGAAATAAAATGAAAAAACGATTTAAACAAAATGCAGCTATATTTTAAAGTTATTATTATTTTTATAATTTTGTTGCTTTTTTTATTTTTGAAAAATTAAAAAAAAAACTTTTTTATAGAAAAAACGAGACTTAAATGTATTAAAATTTGAATAGTACTTAAAATATAATTAAGCATCGAGTTTTCGAAAATCGCTTGAAATCGAAAAAGTTTCTCACTGTAGAATAAAAAAACGTTTAAAAAATTAATTGATCATTTTGAAATCCAATAAAACTGTTTATAAAAATCCAATGATTAACAAATATGATTTATTAACTGAATTATGTTACGTTATAAAAAAAAAAAAATATATATGTATTATACTTAAAATTTGTTTCTCATACCTAGAATTTTTTGTTTCGTGTTTTTTATATTCTTTCCTTTTTATGATGAAAAAGGTTATATTCATTTTTTATACACAAAAATTTAAATAAATTCTTTATGTTTCTTTTTTTTTGTTATTAATATTTATATACGAACCGTAATAAACGGAGACTCAAAATCAAGAATGTATAATAAAATGTATAAGAATATTTTTGAGGTAAATAAATAAATTAATAATCAAATGATATGCATATATTTTAAAAAAACATGAAAAACTTGTGTCTGGTAACTTGTGTACAATAAAACTAAAAATATGAATTATTTAACACAATCTTGAATGGTTAAAATATTATATTATAATATTCATAAAATCATATAAATAAGAAGAGATCTGCATTCTTTCGA
>NW_026973438.1:0-25000 GCF_036172545.1 Culicoides brevitarsis | reverse complement strand
GGTTTGGTCATCAATTTTGAAAATTAGTTCTAATTTTAAAATGTATCACTTTTCGATTAAAAAACAATTGACTTTTGAATAAATTTTAACGAAAATTACAAACTATTTGTCCTAAATGAGTCAAAATTGTCTTAAAAATTTAAAAAATTCTTACTTTTTAGATATTCTGTACTCAATAACCCTCCTAAAAGTTTCTTAAAAAATTAGAAAAAAATAAAATCCAAAATATTTTCGACTATTGTATCGCCTTAACATAAAATCCATCGAAATCTCTAACTTTTCTATAACTCTTTTTAACTTTTCTTCAACAAATGCTTACTAACACCCACACAAAAACATTAAAAAATTAGGGATATGGGGACTCATGGGTAGACAAAGTAAGTCGAAATTAATAAATTTCGTTTAATTGGCGTTTCGTAGATGAAGTAGAACTCATTGTTGTTCGTTCATGTGTGCTTCCTTGTAAAATTTTCTCCTTTTTTTGACAAAAACTAATCTTATTTCTTTCAAAAGGTCCTTCAATTGTTCCAAATTTCCAACTTGAACCACGGTTTGATGATGGTTGGTCCATCAGGAAGCGGAAAATCTGCAGCATGGAAGGTTTTGTTGAAAGCTCTCGAACGTTATGAGGGCGTTGAAGGCGTTGCTCACGTCATTGATCCAAAAGCCATTTCCAAGGAAGCTCTTTATGGTGTCTTGGATCCAAATACTCGTGAATGGACTGATGGTTTGTTCACTCACATCTTGCGTAAAATCATTGATAATGTTCGTGGTGAGCTTGTTAAGCGTCAATGGATCATCTTTGATGGTGATGTCGATCCAGGTAAGGTTTAAAATTAATATTTTGACCTGCAATTTATAAAAATTAATTTTTTTTCTTTTTAGAATGGGTTGAAAATTTGAACTCCGTACTCGATGACAACAAATTACTCACTTTGCCAAACGGTGAACGTCTCTCATTGCCTCCGAATGTAAGATATTTCACTAAAAACTACGATTTTATGTTAATTTTCATCAAAATTTTGTAGGTTCGTATCATGTTCGAAGTCCAAGACTTGAAATTCGCCACTCTTGCGACAGTTTCTCGTTGCGGCATGGTTTGGTTCTCCGAAGATGTCTTGTCAACTGAAATGGTATTCGAAAATTACATGTCTCGTTTGAGAAATATTCCGTTGGAAGATGCCGACGAGGATAATAGTTTCATTATCACTGCTGCTAAAGCGAATCAAGAAGGTGGAAAGGAAGAAGAAATTTCTCCAGCGCTTCAAACTCAACGAGAAATTGCGTCACTTTTACAACCGTACTTTGGTGCTGATGGTTTAGTCGTCAAAACACTCGAATTCGCCATGGAACAAGAACACATCATGGATTTCACACGTCTACGTGCTCTCGGTTCTTTATTCTCGATGATCAATCAGAGCATTCGAAACGTTTTGGCATACAACCAACAACACTCGGATTTCCCAATTCCGCCCGAACAATTGGAACAATACATGCAACGTTCGTTAGTTTATTGCGTTTTGTGGTCCTTCGCTGGTGACTGCAAGCTCAAGGGACGTTGTGACCTGGGCGATTTCATTCGTAGTGTCACCACCATCCCGTTACCGAGTCAATCTGGCGCCCCAATTATCGACTACGAAGTTGCCATTAGTGGCGATTGGGTCCCATGGTCGAACAAAGTTCCCGTTATCGAGGTGGAAACACATAAAGTTGCCGCTCCTGATATTGTTGTACCAACTTTGGACACAGTTCGTCACGAATCGCTCTTGTACACTTGGCTAGCTGAACACAAGCCTCTCGTGTTGTGCGGTCCTCCTGGTTCCGGTAAAACGATGACTTTGTTCTCGGCATTGCGCGCCTTGCCAGACATGGAAGTGGTCGGCTTGAATTTCTCATCAGCTACAACACCCGAACTTTTGCTGAAGACCTTCGATCATTACTGCGAATACCGAAAGACGCCAAACGGAGTCGTTCTCGCACCAGTTCAACTCGGAAAATGGCTCGTATTGTTCTGCGACGAAATCAATTTGCCGGATATGGATTCGTATGGCACGCAACGTGTCATTTCATTCTTGCGACAACTCGTTGAACACAAAGGTTTCTACAAAGCAGCTGATCATTCGTGGGTTTCGTTGGAACGAATTCAATTCGTTGGGGCTTGTAATCCTCCCACAGATCCTGGTAGAAAGCCGTTGAGTCATCGATTCTTGAGACACGTTCCGATCATTTACGTCGATTATCCTGGCGAAACTTCATTGAAGCAAATTTACGGCACTTTCTGTCGTGCAATGTTGCGTCTCATGCCGAATTTACGTGGTTATGCAGAGCCTCTTACAAACGCAATGGTCGAATTTTATCTGGCATCACAGGAAAAATTCACGCAAGACATGCAACCGCATTACGTTTATTCGCCTCGTGAAATGACTCGATGGACTCGTGGCATTTGCGAAGCAATTCGTCCCTTGGATAATTTACCGGTTGAGGGATTGGTTCGATTGTGGGCTCACGAAGCACTTCGTTTGTTCCAAGATCGTTTGGTCGAAGAATCGGAAAGACGTTGGACGAATGAAAATATTGATATTGTGGCGATGAAACATTTCCCCGGAATCGACAGAGAAAAGGCCCTGGAACGCCCAATTTTGTACAGTAACTGGTTGTCGAAGGATTACATGCCTGTTAATCGTAGCGAGTTGCGAGATTATGTCAAGGCACGTTTGAAGGTCTTCTATGAAGAAGAACTCGATGTCCCGCTCGTACTCTTTGATGAAGTTTTGGATCACGTTCTTCGTATCGACCGAATTTTCCGACAACCCCAAGGACATTTACTCTTAATTGGAGTTTCGGGCGCCGGAAAGACCACTCTTTCACGTTTCGTTGCCTGGATGAACGGATTGTCGGTGTTCCAGATCAAAGTTCACAACAAATACACGGGCGAAGATTTCGATGAAGATCTCCGAAGCGTTTTACGTCGTTCGGGATGCAAAGATGAAAAAATTGCGTTCATCATGGACGAGTCAAATGTCCTCGATTCCGGTTTCCTTGAAAGAATGAACACTCTTTTAGCCAACGGTGAAGTTCCGGGATTGTTTGAAGGGGACGAATACACGACACTGATGACGCAATGCAAGGAAGGTGCTCAACGTGAAGGTTTGATGTTAGATTCCAGTGACGAACTGTACAAATGGTTCACACAACAAATTATGCGCAATTTGCATGTTGTTTTCACCATGAATCCCTCGACGGATGGCTTGAAAGATCGTGCTGCAACATCTCCTGCACTTTTCAATCGTTGTGTCCTCAATTGGTTCGGAGATTGGTCCGATGGCGCATTGTTCCAAGTTGGCAAAGAGTTCACGGTGCGTGTTGATTTGGAAAAACCATCGTGGCAAGCGCCAGATTTCTTCCCAGCTACATGCGATATTGTCCCGCAAGTCCCGAATCACAGAGATGCCGTTCTCAATGCGTTCGTTTATGTGCATCAGACGCTCCACAAGGCAAATGCTCGTTTGGCGAAGCGCGGTGGCAGGACAATGTTCATTACGCCACGTCATTATTTGGACTTTATTCATCATTTCGTCAAATTGTATGGTGAAAAACGTAGTGATTTGGAGGAACAACAACTCCATTTGAATGTCGGTTTGAATAAGATTGCGGAAACTTTGGAACAGGCAAGTATTTTAAGACAACTTAATTTAATTATTTCACTTTTTATCACCTCTCTTCCTCTGAATTTGTCGAAAAAATAATTTAAGCATTTTTTTACAACTTTTGATCTGCTAAGTTCTACAAAAAAATAAAATACAATTTATTTAAAATTTTTTTTGAAAAAAAAAATTCAACAATTTTCCTGAATTTTTGAATACAAAAACTTCTAAAAATTAAAAAATATTCATATTTTTCCTTGGTAATTTTTGATGAAATTTTTAACTTTTTTTTTTAGTAAACTGGACAAATTTCAGATTTTTTTTAAAATATTTTTTCAATGATTTTTGAATATTTTTTGAAGAATTTATTTGATTCTGTTAAAAAATTTTTTCTTACGATTTTATGAATTTTTTTGAAAATTTTCTGGATTTTTTTTCATGGCCGAAATTTGGATGAAAAAATGCCAAATGTGTTTATTTTTATAATTTCTATTTTGTTTAATTTTAGTTCAATGTTTAGGCCGCTCCAAATGAAACTTTGAAAAAAAAAAAAAGTGTTTACTAAAGAAATTTTTAGGATTTTTCAAATGTTTATTCGAAATTTCGACAAAAATTAAAAAATTAGGAAAATTTTTATAATTTTGAAAAATCAACAAAAAAAATATTATTTTTTAAAGCAAAAAAAAAATCTAATTTAGAACTCGAAATTAAGCCGAAAATGCAAAACAAAATTAAAAAAATAAATTTCATTGACTTAATAGAAATCGTTCAAATAAAATAATATTATTTTTTTCTACAGGTTGAAGAAATGCAAAAATCCCTTGCAATCAAATCGCAAGAGCTCCAAGCTAAGAACGAAGCTGCTAACGCAAAATTGAAACAAATGTTCAGCGATCAACAAGAAGCCGAAAAGAAAAAGGTTCAATCGCAAGAAATTCAACAACAACTCGCCCAACAAACCATCAAAATCGAAGAAAAACGCAAGAGCGTAATGGCTGACTTAGCTAAAGTCGAACCTGCTGTCATTGATGCCCAACAAGGTGAGATCTTTTCCATTTTTTCCAGATTTTTTGTGTCATCGTGTGACGTTTTTTGTTGATTTTTATAATTTTTTTTGACACCTGATTGAGTTAAATAATATTATTACCTTGACTTCCCACAAATTTAAACCGAAAATAGCTGTGCAATCGATTAAAAAACAAAATCTGACTGAAGTAAAGTCCATGGCTAGTCCTCCGGCACCCGTAAAATTAGCACTTGAGTCTGTGTGTCTCCTGTTGAATGGTGTTGAACCGACAGACTGGAAATCCATTCGTCAAGTTCTCGTCAAAGAGGGCTTTATTCTGTCGATTATCAAGTTTAACACTGACTCAATAACGTAATTATTTTGATTTTTTGTTTTGTTACCGAAGCTACTTACTGAAAAAAAGCTGCTATAATCGCTGCCTGTGCTAATTTTTTTTTTGTGTAAATTTTGTAACTAAACCCTCTCGCTTCTAATTCTTAATCTTTAACTCTGAAAAAATAATTTTGTGTTAACTTTTTTTTTGTGTGTGTCTGCCCTCAACTTCTCTTGCAAACGAAAAAAAAACAAAAACTGACGAAAAATCTCTTTTTCTCTTCATTATTCAATGTTTCTTTCTGCCATCAAATAAAAAAAACTCCTTAAATAGCTGTCAACTCTATTAAGAAGCAACACTTGGTTGAGGTCAGATCAATGGCAAATCCACCGGCTGTCGTTAAATTGGCACTTGAATCCATTTGCCTGCTTCTCGGCGAAAATGCAACAGATTGGAAAGCTATTCGTGCCGTTATCATGCGAGAAAATTTCATTCATTCTATTGTTACTAATTTCGATACTGAGGCTATAACGTAAGCATGACTAATCTTTGTACATATTATTTACACATTTTTTATGTTTCAAGCACCTTTAAAGGATAAGTACACAAAAAATTCACTTTTTTACAAAAAATTGGTGCTTTGATGGCTTTTACAGACGAAACTTTTATCAAAGCACCAAAAATGCCAAAAAATTTAACGCTTTATCCATTAATTTTTGTTTGTGGCTAACCCTCTGACCCAATTTTCCCCATTTTTAAGCAATTTCTAACATTATTTTTTAAAATTCTTTCCTAAAACAGCGATGAGGTGCGCGAAAAGATGCGTAGCAAGTATTTGAGCAACCCAGATTACAACTTTGAGAAAGTCAATCGTGCCAGTATCGCATGTGGTCCCATGGTTAAATGGGCAATTGCTCAAGTGAGTATTTTTTTCTTCAATATTTTTCTGAAAATTTATTAAATTTTGGATTTTTTCAACAGATCGAGTACGCAGACGTGCTAAAACGTGTCGAACCATTGCGTGACGAGCTTCGTTCCTTAGAAGATCAAGCCCAAACGAACGTCAAGAACGGTCAAGACGTTAAGGATTTGATTACGCAACTCGAACATAGCATTGCGCAGTACAAGGAAGAGTATGCGCAACTTATTTCGCAAGCGCAGGCTATCAAAACGGACTTGGAGAATGTCCAGGCGAAGGTTGATCGTTCAATTGCTTTGTTGAAGAGTTTGAACATCGAGCGAGAACGTTGGGAAGCCACAAGTGAAACGTTCAAGAGTCAAATGGCAACAATCGTTGGTGATGTTTTGTTGTCTGCGGCATTCATTGCTTACGGTAAGTCCTGAATTTGGTTTTGAAATACTAGAAAAAAATTAAAAATTTTATTTTTAGGTGGTTACTTTGATCAACATTACCGTAGCAGTTTGTTCAATACGTGGAGTCAACATTTGCATGCCGCCAATATCAATTATCGACCAGATATTGCCCGCACCGAATATCTTTCCAATCCCGATGAACGTCTTCGTTGGCAAGCGAATGCCTTACCAACTGACGATTTGTGCACGGAGAACGCTATCATGCTGAAACGCTTCAACCGTTATCCACTTATCATCGATCCATCGGGTCAAGCAACGGAATTCATCATGCGCGAGTTCGCATCACGCAAAATTACCAAAACCAGCTTCTTGGACGACTCATTCCGCAAGAATTTGGAATCAGCATTGCGTTTTGGTAATCCACTGCTCGTGCAAGACGTCGAAAATTACGATCCAATTTTGAATCCTGTCTTGAATCGGGAGTTGAGACGCACGGGAGGTCGTGTCCTCATCACGTTGGGCGATCAAGATATCGATTTGTCACCGAGTTTCGTCATCTTTTTGTCGACACGTGATCCGACAGTCGAATTCCCGCCAGATATTTGCTCACGTGTGACTTTTGTCAACTTTACCGTTACTCGTAGCTCGTTGCAGTCGCAATGTTTGAATCAAGTACTCAAAGCGGAAAGACCTGATATCGATGAAAAACGATCGGATTTGTTGAAATTGCAAGGCGAGTTCCATTTGCGACTCAGACAACTCGAAAAGAGTTTGTTGCAGGCTCTCAACGATGCCAAGGGTAAAATCTTGGATGACGATTCCGTTATTGCGACATTGGAAACTTTGAAAAAGGAAGCTGCTGATATCGGACAAAAGGTCGAAGAAACGGACAAGGTTATTGCTGAGATTGAAACTGTGTCACAGCAATATTTGCCGTTGTCGCAAGCTTGCAGTAACATCTACTTCACCATGGACACGTTGAATCAAGTTCATTTCTTGTACCAATATTCGTTGAAGATGTTCCTCGATATCTTCAGTTCGGTCTTGTACAACAACATAAAGCTCGATGGAAAGTCAGATCATGCCATTCGTTTGCAAATTATCACGCAGGAACTTTTCTCCGTCGTTTATGAACGTGTTGCTCGTGGAATGTACCACAATGATCGCTTGACACTCGCAATTTTATTGTGTCGCATCCACTTGAAAGGATCCCAAGATGGCAATTTGGAACAAGAATTCAACTTCTTCTTGCGTAGTCGAGAAGGTCTCGTACCCCATATCGGTCATATTGAAGGCTTGACAGGCGAACAACAAGAAAGTGTCACTCGACTTTCGACAAAATTGCAAATCTTCAAGAAACTTATTGACAAAGTAAAGTCCATGCCGGATGTCTTGGCGTGGTTGCAACAAGCGACTCCCGAACAAAATGTTCCGCAATTGTGGGATGAATCGAAAGCGTTATCTCCAATCGCTGCTGCAATGCATCAACTTTTGCTTATTCAAGCATTCCGACCGGATCGAGTTGTTGCTGCAGGTGAGTTTTTTTTAGTTTTTTCAATTTTTTTTGCTTTTTGTTGCTTATTCCATTTTAAAAGTCGAAAATTCAATCAGGAAGCCGATTAATTTTTTTTTTAATTTTTGTGATCCGATGTTGTCGAAAAAACTTTGGGGAAAAAATTGTAAAAAATAAATTTTACGACATTTTTTGGTATTGTTTGATTGAAAAACTCCTGAAATGCCAGTTTGCATTAAATGATACAAAATTTGCTTAAAACCACTGAAATTGAAAAGAAAAAAAATTAAATTAATTAATTCACGTTTAAAGCTTAAATCTATTCAAATGTTTTTTTTACTTCTGAATACAATTTTTTTTTAATTTTAAAAAATCTGCATTTAACGTTCAAACATTGTTATTAACAAAAAAAAAATCTATTGATAAAAAACTAATGAAATTTTATTTATGAAATTCAATCGCATTGCAAAAATCCATCCAAGGTTAAAATTTATTTTTTTGAAAATTTTCACATTCAAACTGACGTCTTTTATTATTTTTTTTAAGAAAAAAATTGAAATAAATTTAAGAAATGTCTCATTTGAAATATTTTGTTCACTAATTTTTTTTATTTTTATTTTCAGCTCATGTCTTTGTCGACTCTGTCCTCGGAGAAGAATTCATGCCGTTAGCTGAGAAGGAATTAAATTTCGCATCTGTCGTCGAAAAACAACTAAATTGCAACACTCCCGCTTTATTGTGTTCCGTTCCTGGATTTGACGCTTCTGGCCGTGTTGATGACTTGGCTGCTGAACTGAATAAACAAATTTCCAGCATCGCCATCGGTTCTGCTGAAGGTTTCAATCAAGCTGAACGTGCGATCAACGCTGCTTGCAAATCCGGAAAATGGGTCTTGTTGAAGAACGTTCACTTGGCTCCTCAATGGTTGGTTCAATTAGAGAAGAAACTTCACTCGCTTTCACCGCATCCACAATTCCGTTTGTTCTTGACGATGGAAATCAATCAAAAAGTTCCCGTCAACTTGCTTCGAGCTGGTCGCATCTTCGTTTATGAACCGCCACCAGGTATTCGTGCCAATTTGTTGCGCACTTTCTCGACTGTGCCACCAAACCGGATGATGAAACAACCGAGTGAACGTGCTCGTTTGTACTTCTTGCTCGCTTGGTTCCATGCCATCGTGCAAGAACGTTTGCGTTACGTGCCACTTGGATGGGCGAAGAAATACGAGTTTAATGAGTCCGATTTACGTGTCGCTTGTGACACGCTTGACACGTGGATTGATGCAACCGCAATGGGAAGAACTAATTTGCCACCGGAAAAGGTGCCATGGGATGCTCTCGTTACGTTGTTATCTCAAAGCATTTACGGCGGTAAAATTGATAACGACTTCGATCAACGTCTTCTTTGTTCGTTCTTGAGCAAACTTTTTACCGCAAAGAGTTTCGAAGCAGATTTCGCTCTTGTGGCGAACGTTGATGGTGTCGCTGGTGGTCCGAATGGACAACGACACATTACGATGCCCGATGGAACGCGACGTGATGAATTCTTGAAATGGATTGAAACATTGGCAGATCGTCAAACGCCGTCGTGGCTTGGATTGCCGAATAACGCCGAACGTGTTTTGCTTACAACACGTGGAACGGACTTGGTCAGCAAATTATTGAAGATGCAACAGTTGGAGGACGACGATGAATTGGCTTACAGTGCCGATGACAACTTGGAATCGCAAACGAAGCAAGAAGACGGTCGTCCATCGTGGATGAAAACGTTGCACAACTCGGCAATCACCTGGCTTGAATTGCTCCCGAAACAACTTCAAACGTTGCGTCGCACCGTGGAAAATATCAAAGATCCACTTTACCGTTATTTCGAACGTGAAGTCTCATCAGGTGCGAAATTGCTTTCCACTGTGGTTCAAGACTTGCAAGATGTCGTGTTGATTTGTCAAGCAGAGAAAAAGCAAACGAACTACCATCGCACCATGTTAAGCGAACTCGTTCGTGGCATTTTGCCTGCTGGTTGGCGTCGTTACACAGTTCCGCCCGGTTGTACCGTCATCCAATGGATAACTGACTTTAGTCAACGTATCCAGCAACTGCAAAAGGTCTCAGCTCTTGTATCGCAATCGGGAGCCAAGGAACTTCAAGGATTCCCCGTCTGGTTGGGCGGCTTACTCAATCCCGAAGCTTATATCACGGCAACGCGTCAATGCGTCGCACAGGCAAACAGTTGGCCATTGGAAGAGTTGTCACTTGATGTCACAATTACCGAAGGCAGTGCCGATAACAATCAAAAGGACAGCAGTTTCGGTGTCGTTGGATTAAAATTGCAAGGAGCTCAATGCAAAAATAATCAACTTCTGTTGACGTCGACAATTATGACGGATTTACCGACTACTTTGTTGAAGTGGGTGCGTGTCGGAGCGGATCATCGCTCATCGAAATTGACTTTGCCGGTTTATTTGAACTCGACCAGAGCGGAATTGTTGTTCACAGTGGATTTGGCAGTTGCTCCAGGACAAGATCCACATAGCTTCTATGAGAGAGGCGTTGCTGTACTCACTTCCACTGCATTAAATTAAAAGCGTGGAGGTTAAAAAAAAAATTTAATCCAACTTAAAAAAAATATAAAATAATCACATAAAATATTGCCTTGCTTATACTAATCGTACTCAATCGTACTATAAATTATTCAAATATTAAATAAATAAATATTCAATTCATGCTTTATTCAAGACAAATTTTTATATTACAATTAAGAACTCGACGAAGGCTCAAAAATGTATTTTTTAATTATTTTTTATCTTCAACAAGTTTAATTTTGCTTTCATTTTATTGGCTCATATTTAATTCAAGTAATAAAATTCAATAAAATAAATTACATATAAAAAAACGAGGAAGGCCGATCCAAAGTCGAAAACCAATGATGCGAAAAAACAAAACTACAAATGTAATCCAAAACTACCGTTCTTCACATTTTTTATAAATTTTCAATAAAATTTTTTAAAAATTATTTTTAAATAAATTTTTTTTTAAATTTTATTTTTTTTTTGTATAAATTTTTATTTGCACAGACATTTTCTGATTTGATATTTTTTTTGCAAATCGACTTAATAAATAAAAAAATACTTAAAATTATATTTTAAAAATTGTTTTAAAAATCTTAAATAAAAAAAATAATGATTTTTAATTTTTTGTGATTTTTTTATATTTTCTTGATTTCATTTTTTACTTAAATTTTGTTAGTTTTATTTTAAAATCAAGATTTTTGTGAATTGAAAAAATAATTTTTACAACTTTTTTTAAAATTATTTTGTCCCCAAGTTTATTTAATTATTAAAAAAAATATTATTAAAATTTAAATTTTTTAAAAATTAATTAATTAAAGTTTAAAGTTTCTATTTAAAAAAAAAATGTTTAATTTTGAAAATAAAACAGTCTTATTAGAATTACTTCTCATCAGATAAAAACACAATCTAACAAGAAATTTAATTCCAGTGCCAAGTTTCGCTCATATTTAATTCACGTAAATATACTTTATTGCTGTTGCCTCCTTGAAATAAACAATTCAAGCCGGCTTGCACACGACCGGGAAATTACTCAATTTACATTAAATATGAATGAACTTTGTAGCGCAAAACAAGTTTTAAATGTAAAATGACGTAAAAATCGCTACATTACAGGGGAAATACCACAGCAAGTTGTACAGAAAATTACTCAAACTCGACCACTGTGTTTCCATTCAACTTCCTCGTTGTATTTGTTGTCTCTCCGTTCGTCGTTCATTCATGCAAATGTTCAAAACAAAAAAGCGTAGTAGACATAAATGAACATTTTCACAGATGTTGATTCAGTCGACATCAAATACTCGTCCGTGCCTGACTTGTATTGGTATTTTTCGGGTGCCATCTCATCTCTTTTTAGCATCTCATTGCTAATAAATAATTCGCCTGCCATGGAAAAATTATAGATACTTAACTACTCATGAAAGCACTTAGTGGACCATTTTAACTGTGATAATCAAAAAATTAACCAGACGATGGAAGAAAGAATCCAAATAAATGTGAGTCAAATGACCTTGAATTTTTTTTTGTTAATTTTTTTTCAATTGATTCAATCTCGCGTTATTCTTTCACAGCAAACTACCTCAGACATGGCCGGACATCCAATCGACTACATTCTCGTGTACAAGAACGACGAGCAACAGTTGGAGGAGAAACATGAAATAATTCGGAGCTGCTTCCTCTACAATTTGAAGCTAGAGGGACTTGAATTCGAAATAGACGCGAAACGGGAATTTACTTTTGTCAAAATTTACACGAACCAAAATGTGCTGAGGAAGTATGCGGAATTGTTGCGATGGAAATTGCCGGCTACACATCGCTCGTTGAAGAAACTCGAGGAAACGGAATCTCAGAAGCAGTACAAATACTTTGACAATGTCAGAACGGACTATAAAATTCACTATTATTACTCGAAGGAAATGAGCTATTTGTGAGTATTGAACCGAAAAAAAATTTAAAAAAATATTTTTTTTGTCATGTAAGCAATTTTTTGACTCAAAACTTGATTTTTCTTATAAGAACTTCAAATATTGTTAAGTCATGACGTAACGACTTAAGAAGACGTAAGAAAAAGGATAAGTTAAAACTGCTTACATTTACCTTTTTGACCCCGATAGCGAGACTTCAATTATTTAAATCCTTCGTGTCATGACAAATTCAATCAAGTTGATCAAGTTAATTCGTTTCGAATTACAAAATCAATATAAATCACTTGTAAATAACTCTAACATGTGTAATTATTTGTTTTAGATTCAACGATGATGAACCAGATTTCTTCAAGCCGGGCTTTCGGACAGTTGTGGTGGAAAATATTCTGCTAAAAACTCGTTTTGATGTGAGGTTGGATGAAGTAAGTGGCGACACTACGCCCACAAACTCGCCAATGGATGAGCATTGCGAGAAAGGAAAGCCAGATATTTGTTGTGTGGGCATCCAAAAATTAATCCATGACGGCGTTTTTGTCGACAGATTTTCGTTGCATGATGTGAGTAAAAATTTAAGTTGAAAAATTTGGTCGCTTTGAAATCTTTTTGAAGTTTTTATCCCTTGTCCCATTTAAAAAGTCAAAAATCCAATGCAGGAAAAATTCAAAATTTGAAAAATTGTAAAAAAAATTATTTAAAAATTAAAAAAAAAATTAAGAATTTTTTTAAACATTTTTAATTTCAATTTTTTTGAACTCAAAGTAACAATTTAGACATGGATTAATTTTTTTTTTCACAAAATTTAAAAATTAAACGAAAATTATATAAATAAATCTGTTTTGAAATACTAATTTTGATCTTTGTTCAAAAAAAAAGGTTAAAAGTGGCAATTTTTCAACTTTTTGAATTTTATTGGATTTTTTTATACATTTTTTTTTAAAGACAACTAAAAAAAAAATTAAAAAATTATTTTTTTTTCAGGGTTCACATGACGATGAATCAACATTACGCGGCCAACTATGGAATGAATGGGCTTCCTTGTGGAAATGGAATGGATTCCAACCACTTGACAAAATAAAGGAATATTTCGGAGCACAAGTTGCCCTCTACTTTGCTTGGTTGGGCTTTTACACTCACATGTTGATCCCTGCTTCGATTGCTGGCATCATTTGTCTCGCTTACGGATGGTCCATGATGTACAAAAGTCGTGTCAGCGAGGAAATTTGTGATCCCAGCAATGATATCCTGATTTGTCCGCAATGCGATCGAACGTGTGACTTTTGGAGACTTCGCGACACGTGTACTTATGCCAGAATCAGCAATTTGTTCGATAACGATTTTACGATATTTTTTGCGATTGCCATGTGTTTGTGGACGACCCTCTTGCTGGAGCTGTGGAAACGATATTCTTCCTATTTGGTGCACAATTGGGGCTTGTCAGACTACACGAAACGCGTTGAACCGAAACGACCCGAATATTTAGAGTTCCTGTCAAAAAATGGCGGTATTGAAAAAACCTCGTGCACGAAGAGCCCACCACGTCCTCTACGATTTGTGTTGAGTTATTCAGCATCGATATTTTTTATTTGTCTCGTGCTGATAATCACTTTCGGGATCATCATTTATCGCATGTCCCTTAATGCCGCCGAGTCAATTTACGGCCATAAAGAGTCCATTACGTACAAAATAACGGTCTTGCCAGCGACGGGTGCCGTCATCAACTTGATTGCCATTAAGATATTGAATTATTTTTATTATTATGCCGCAGTTTTCCTCACGGAGCGTGAATTGCATCGCACACAAACCGAATACGACGAAAGTTTGGGCCTGAAAATTTATTTGTTTCAATTTTTCAACTATTACTCGTCGATTTTCTACTTGGCACTGATCAAGGGAAAGATGGTTGGCTATCCGGGAAAGTACATACGGATTTTTGGGTTGCGACAAGAGGAATGCGGACCTACGGGATGCATGTTAGAGCTATTTATACAACTTGTGATCATCATGGTTGGAAAACAAATCATCTACACATTACAAGAAATTCTCTGGGAGCCATTTTGGGGTCTAGTCTTCAAAATTTTGGGCAATATCAAAGCATGGATGATGAAAACCAAGAAAGAACGGTCGCAGGATCAGTGGTTCAAGGACAACAAACTCACGTCGTTCACTTACATGACGTTATTTAACGAATATTTGGAAATTATCATGCAATTTGGATTTGTGACGTTATTTGTCGTGGCATTTCCATTAGCTCCTCTCTTCGCGTTACTCAATAACATCTTCGAACTTCGCTGGGATGCCAAAAAGTTCCTGAAATACTACCGCAAACCAATTACTCGTCGTGCTCGCAATATCGGCGTTTGGTACAATATCATGCAAATTATTTGTCGCTTGAGTGTTCTCATGAATTCCTTAATAATCGCCTTTTCGTCGAATTTTATCCCTAAAATTGTCTACACAGTCCTCAAAAAGACCAACCACACAGATAGCAATAGTTACTTGAATTTTACACTTTCTCAATTTGCGACGAAGGATTTTGAGAATGGATCATCGCCACTTACGTCGATTTATAACAACACCGAGTTCTGCCACTATCCAGCCTTTAGATTCTCGCCAGATGACGAAGAAGATCAGTACAAACCCACCGTAGCTTATTGGTACGTTCTCGTAGGAAGACTTGCGTTTATTGTCGTCTTTCAAAATATCGTCGGTTTTATTCAAATTTTTGTCGATTACGCGATTCCCGATATGCCAGCACGACTTAAAGAGCGAATTCGGCATGAGGAGGCACTGATAAGCGAAATTATCAATGAAGGAAAGTTCGGAAAGGTGGGAAAGAAATTGACGAAATGCATAGATGAGCTGCGAGCGCGAAAGAAAAAGTCTGTGGTGACGGAAAATGGGAATGGGAATTTGAGTTTTATTGAAAATACAAAAGTTTAAAAGAAATTTTTAGTTGATTTTTTCAATGTCTGTCCGTTTAAACTCCAATAAAGTTTTGAAATAGATTTTTTTTGTCGATTTCGATTTTTTCTAGTTTAAAATTTATTTTATTTTTTCGTAAATAAAACAAATTAAGTCGTTGTTATTATCATTGAACTATGAAATTGTTTGTCTTGTTGCAAATATGTTATCTTTTTTAAATAAAATTAGGAGATTAACTAAAAATTTGTATTTCTAATCATTTTGGACAATTTAGACAAATTATTAGTGATTTAGAATTAATTTCATACAAAAAATGTTACATATTTGCAACAAGACAAACAATTTCATAGTTAAATGATAATGACAACGACTTAATTTGTCTCTTAATTGACGAAAAAAAATTAAAAAATTTTATTCTAAATTAATTTTTTTTCCAAATAAAATTCACTAATTTTTACCCAAAATTTTTGAAAAAAAAAAATCTTAGGATTCTTAAAAAATTAAAAAATTCTTCTAAAAATAAAAATCTTTAAAATTTGAAAAAAAAAAAAAATCAAAATCATTTATTTTTTTTATGAAAAAAATTTCAACTTTTTTTTTAAATATTAAAAAAATTAAAAAAAAATTTTTTTTCAAATTTTTTTTTTATATTTTACTTAATTTTTTTTCAGGCGCAAAAAATGATTGTTTCAAAAATTATGAAATTTAAAAAAATATGTAAAAATTTATCATTCTGGAAAAATTTGTATGGCAAAAAATGCGCTCATATCAATATTTTACTCTCCGTCGTCTTTGAATTGTTTTTTCTATTAAAAATGTACCAGATAACTTTTTTCCAAATCCGAAAACTTTTACTGATAACAAGACTATCATTATCGCTCCCTCAATTATATTGTTATTCATTGATATAAAGCAAATTGAGAATAACAACAGCTCAGTTGATGTTCGGACTCCGCAAAGCAAAGGTGCCAAAATGTAAGATTTGAACAACATTTTTAAACATAAACATAAAATTTCTCTCAAAATTTCGCAGGTCTGACATGCCAAAATACACTCTCGCCGAAGTGAATGCTCTAACGCCTTCGGAATTTCACGAAATTTTTATCAACGTCGTTGAGCTGTGTTCTGTAGCGGCAGTTTTTGTGTCTGCACTTTCTCCGTTTCACTCTCTCGAGAGCTTAATTCGTGGCTTCGACGTTTACTTGAGCCAATTGAATGTCACGGACAAGCTGAACGTGTTGCGACATCATCCCGATTTGGCTGGAAAACTCGCCGAAAGTGGCAACATGAGTTACGAGTCTCAATTAGAGCAACAACAAGCTGGTCTCAATTCGCTCACGAAAGCGCAAAAACACGAACTCTCCGAACTGAATGACGAGTACAAAGCAAAATTCGGATTTCCGTTTGTTATTTGTGTGCGCGAAACAAATAAACTGGAGGCGATTCTCGCTGCAATGAAAGTCCGTTTGAACAATTCGGTCGAAGAGGAAGTCGAAGTCGGCATCAATGAGGTGAAGAAAATTTCGCGATTGCGTGTGCTGCAAATTGTAAAAGAATAAAGAGCTGACATTTTGTTGCAAAAAAAATTTCAAGTTTAATCAATTAAATAGTTCTTAGATCCCAAGTTGCTTTTCGACGACAGCGTGAGGTTGACGTGTAAATTCTGAAAATTCATAAGTGTTCAAGAAATCGCTAAATTGGATCACTTCATCGTTGCCCAT
This sequence comes from Culicoides brevitarsis, assembly GCF_036172545.1. Taxonomy (NCBI): domain Eukaryota; kingdom Metazoa; phylum Arthropoda; class Insecta; order Diptera; family Ceratopogonidae; genus Culicoides; species Culicoides brevitarsis. The sequence continues at coordinate 8,055 of NW_026973438.1, read as the reverse complement.
CAAGACGTCACGATGCACGTTGCTGGATGGCAAAAAGGGAAGATGTCCCGTCTTTGCGACTGCTTTCAACTCCATCGTAATCTTCAAAGGTGCGGCAATTCCTTCGCGTTCGCGCAACATTTGCATGTTCAATTTGTGTCGGTGCATTTCAAACTACAAGAAAATGTTTGAAAATTTTAATTAATTTATTTTTTAAAGAGAAATTGTCAAGTTTTCTAATTAAAAAAATAATTTTTTGAAGATTGTCGGACATATTTTGGACAAAAATTATAAAAATTTAAGTAATTCTCTTATCTTTTCACCAAAAATTAATATTTTTCTTAAGATTTTTTTTCAAAATTTTTTCAAAAAATATTTTTTTTGGTAATTTTTAAACCATTTCAAGAAAAATAATAAAAATTTTAAGAATCTCCCAAATTTTTTCACCAAAAATTTATATTTTTCTCATGATTTTTTGAAATTTATGAAAATTTTTGGGATTTCGGACCCTAAAATTCGGTAATTTTCCTCCAAAATGGAAAAACTTACGTTTTCGACACTTCTTTGTACGGGATGTTCGGGAACCAATTGACTCCGGCAATTCTTCTCGTAAGGCATCGAATGCCCAACTGGCTTGTTGAAGGTTTCGGGCATCTCTTGTGGGACTTTCATTGAGTGTTGCTGCAAAAACCAAACGAGTCAAGCTTTTAATTTTATAATTTTCGTACAAAATGACTTTAATTCCTTACCATTTTGATGTTTTTTAATGTTAAATTCGCGTAAATACTTTAGAAAATTGATTAAAAACCCTCCGAAATTTGTTGATTTGCAATGACTTGAATATTTTTGACGTTTCTCGCACTTTTTTGAGCTGGGATGACAGTGCCCCAGCCGAAAATTCGTCAGTTTCGTTGAGACATTCATTGGTATCGGACGTGCTTTTAAAGTGCTCCGTAAAAAATTCTCAAAACACATTGAGAAAGCATCATTTTCTTGCAATTTTTCAGATTCATCGCAACCTAAACTTCATTCATCTCCAACTTTGACGAGCCCCCTTAAGCGCAGCGGATCGAAGGTACATGAAATAAATCGTAACAAATAACTTCCTCCTCCGTAAAATAAGCGAGTTGTGGTAGCAAGCAGCTTTGTGCAAAAAAAAAAAATATGTCAAAAATCAAAATGGCTGCTGTGCCCGGACACTTAATTAGGCGTAATTGTAGTAGTATTCAGGTTAAAATTCTAAAAAACAGCTGAAATTGTTGAAATGCGTTCGTTCGTGGTTCAGTATCAAATTAACGACACGATTTTGTAAAAGGATTTTGTGATTTGATAATGGACACACAGGCAGAGACGGATTTGTGTAGTGGTAGCGCGTGTGGCTAAAGTCTATCGGTAATCTAGCGAGCAATATGGCAAAAGGCATTTTTAGTATCTGTCACCCACCCAGGCACAAACAGGCAAAAAAATATTTAAAGTCCCGTTCAAGCACATTTTTCAATCAGTTTGCGTTCCAAAAGTCAAAAGATTCAGTCATTAGTCTGCAAAATTGGACCTCCGAGCTCAGTTTTCCTGTGGTTGGTCGTATACTTGTACTTGTGGTGGTTTCATAAAATTCATAGAAAAAGTATTGTAGTTCATTGTTGTTGTGGTTGTTGTAATTGTGGTAAAGTACGAAAAGTCAGAAATAACTTGCGCTCTCGCTTCTAACTACTTTCGTTTTGCCTAAAAATGCCTAAACCTCCGTGAAAAGTAAGTAGTTGATTGAGTTTGATATAAAAAATTCAAATTTATATCGAAAAAAATTATATAAAAAACACATCTATTTGGTATTTATTGTAAATCTTATATATGGTCAGGACTAGAATCCATTAAAATTAATTGATTTTTTATACGAAATGACGAAAAATTACTATAGAAACACCAAAATAATAAACACATGCGACATAAATGATGTTACCTTGACCAGCAAAGTTGGTTTCTGTGTATCTATTCGACAAAATGTAACATCATTCATGTCGATGGCCATCCATCCACGCACTGTAGACTACAAAAGAATTAATTTTTTTATGCTGTAAAACATTTTTAACGTGAATCTCTTCATTATTTATAGATGTCTGATCGTGAAAGAAACGGCTACGATCGACGCGATAGACGTCGCTCGCCTGACAGACGTGACAGGCGTCGTTCTCCGGATCGTCGTGATCGGTGAGTCTCTAGAAAACTTTAAAAAATCAAGAAATTTATTGAAATGTTTTTCCCTTTCACCAAGATTCAGAGATCGTGGCAGAGACAGGAGTCGCGATCGTGATTTCGGCGGAGGTGGCCGACGTGGCGGCGGCGGATATGGCGATCGGGATCGTCGTGGAGGTGGTCGCTTCGGTGATCGTCGCCCGGAACGTCGTGAACGTAGCACCGATATCACGGAAAACATGGAAATCGAGTCAGATAAAGTAAAATACGTCATTGGTCGTGGCGGCACTAAAATTCGTGACATTCAATATTCTTGCCGGGTATCCGTTCAAATTGGTAAGTCCTATTTTCAAGTGATTTTTTAAAACATTTTTTAATAAAATTCTAATTTTTTTTAGATAAAAGCCCCAACGACAGCGGTTATAACAACGTAACCATCAGTGGTGCATCGCACAACATCAAACGTGCCAAGGATGCCATCAACGAAGTCGTTCGTCGCGTACTCGAATTCGAAGACAAGGACAGAGACAGTCGATCACGAGAACGCGAACGTGACCGCGATCGTCGTCGCAAATACTCCGACAGCGACTAAATGGGACTTTGAGTCTCTCAACTGAGTGTCGTGTGCAAAAGACAAAAATAACCAACAAAAGTTTAACTTGAGATATGCAAAAAAAAAAAATCCAAGCGTTTTGGACTTCCTAGAAATATTAATTTTATATAATTTTTTTAAACCTGAAAGAAATTTAACTACCCCCCTAAGATTTAAGTTAAACATTTCCCCGAGTATTATTTTTTTCCACATTTCTTAAATAACCCTCCAGAGAAAAATGCTACGTCGTCACGTGACGATAGCAAAACAATATCGAAAGTAATCAAAAAATGATGAAAATTTACAAAGATTTTGCATTTAGACAAATATTATATGAGTTTATGTCGATAGATGTATAACTACTATACTAAATAACGAACCACTATAAAAGAATAAAAATTGTAATAAAACCCACATGTAAGCAAAATAAATGGAATAAAGAAGATAGTGTTTCAAAAATGGCAAATTAAGGCGTTTTTCAAGGTCTTGTTTAGTCAGTTGGTGAGTCAAATTCCTGTTTCTCTGTATTGAATCATCTTCTCAATTGATGAGATTTTTTTTATAATGCAAAAAAAAGAGGTGCAGACTAATTGGAGTAATAAATCAACTAACACTTACTGATGGACTCACGCTGCGGTTTTAAGAGAGTCATGAATATTGCATCTCATCATTTTCTTCTTTTTAGTGAATTTTATTAATCTTTAGGCCGCTCCAAATGAAACTCAATAGATTTGTCCAAAATTTTTGAAATAAAAATGGGGAGGAGGGGGCAAAAAAAAACTGAAAAATTTTGAAATACTTTTTTTCATACAAAATGCCAATTTTTTTATTAATTTTTGATTTTTAATGAATATTTTTATTGTTTTGATTTTTTTACATTGATATTTGTGTAGTAAAAATTGATTTAAAATTTTTTTAAATTAAAATTGAAAAAAATGAATTTTAAAAAAATAACTGTCAAAATTTTTTTGAAAACAAATATTTAATAATTTTTATATAATTTTATATAATAATTTTTTAAAAGAAAATTTTATGTTGAAATAAATACGATTTTTAAGACAAAAATTTTAATTTAAATTAATTTTAAAATTTCAAAAAATTTTCTTGAAAATTTTTATGAAAAATTATGGAAACAACCAAAAAACGGTTTGATGAAATTTTTAATTTTTTTTTTATTTTGCCCCATTGGATTTTCGAATTTTGGGGCATCGGATTTTTATATACTTTTTTTCGTTTGGAGCAGCCTTATGGATTAAAATATAAAATGTTAAAAAATTAGTATCTTTTCAAATTTAATTCGCATTTTCGGTCCTGTTTTTTTTAATAGAAGGCAAAATAAAAAAAATATTTTGGTTTTGAAATACTGTTTCATTAAAAGAGACTCAATTTAAATAATTTTTGAATGTTTTTCAGATTTATTGAGGATTTCTCTTTAAAAATGATTTTCAGAGCTTGAAATGTTAAAATTAAAATAAAACTTCATAAAATCTGTGAAAAAAATTAAAGAGTTAATTTAATTTTTTTTGAAAAAAAAATTTTTGAGAGGAAAATTAATGTCAAATAAAAATTTTAAATTAAAAAAATAATTTTTACAAAAAAAAATTTAAAGAACAATTTTTATGAAAAAAAATTTTAATTGAAAATTTTTCAAAAATATTTATTAATTTTAATTTTTTTCTTTCCCATTGGATTTTCGTTTTTTCATATAAGTAGGTAGATCAAAGGACAAAAAGCTGAAAAAAATCTTTTAATATTGATAGCGCAATTTTTATTAATTTTTAAAATTTATTTTTTTTAAATAATTTTTTTTATCCTAAAACTCAATTTTTTAAAACTTAATTACTTTGAGCGACTTTTTTCTTGCCTTTCTTCTCCTTTTTCGGTGCTTTTATCGGTTGATCCAAGAAAATGTGAAGAACGGCATGACATCCTGGATAAAGATCCAAACGTGTCGACTGAATATTAATATTCGAAATCAATTCTAACACAGCATTTTCTTTCATCGCCCTTTTCAACACTTCCTCGTGTTTCAGCTGATCTAATTCAGTTCTTGGAAATTTATAAGTAACCGCTTCAATGCAATTAATTTTCACAGCACAAGTCAATTCATGATCCGCATCAACTTCGGGCCACGTTTGTTCCAACACAGATTTCGACCAATTTTGTGGAAATTTCATATGTGGCGCGGAAATAAATCGCGACCACAATTCCGAAGTAAAATGTGGAGCCATTGGGGCAATCATCGTAAGTAATGCTGCGAGAGATCTCTCGTAATGGGGACTATGGATGATGGCAGTTTCCGTGGTTTTTCTAATTGCGTTCGTAAATGACTGCATTCTTGATATTCCAACGCTAAGTTGATGCGTATAACGGTACGTGAAAGTTACGTTAGCGACATGGAAGTTCACAGAGTCCAGCAATCGAGCGTCGTGTTCTTCTAATTCTTTCATGTCAGCGACTGGTTTATGTCCGTGTTCCTTGCGTAAGCGAACAAATTCGTTAATTGTCATCCAGATACGATTTTGCCAGAAAAGAACCCCATTAAAAGTGGCAGACGACCAATTCCGATGTGACGTTGGCGAAACATCAGCTAACATGATGAGACGAAGCGAATCACATCCAAGTTCTTTGATCATTTCAGCTGGATCGACACCGTTAAATTTGGATTTTGACATTTTTTCCCATTCCATGATGACCGGAGCTTGCGTAGCTTTTTCTACGGCTTTTCCCTTTTTAGCGTCGATTATTTCAACTTCGTCTTCGCGTAAATATTTTCCCGTTCCTTTGACACGATAACTTTGTCCCATCACCATGCCTTGAACGAGAAGTCGTTTGAAGGGTTCTGGATGTGGCACGAGTCCTTTTGAGTGGAGGAAGTGATTAACGAACCGCGCGTAGTACATATGCAACACAGCATGTTCCTTTCCGCCGACATACAGATCAACTGGCATGAATTTCTTGGCAATTTTTTCGTCGAAAATTTCTTTTGTGTTTTTTGGGTCCAGAAACCGCAGGAAATACCAAGAACTATCGACAAAAGTATCCATGGTGTCAGTTTCTCGTGTAGCGGGCGATTGGCAATTGGGACATTTCGTCTCCAGCCATTTTTTGTTTTGACTTAAAGGAATACCAACCATGGATTTATCTTTCGTTGGAAGTTCTACGGGCAAATCTTCTTCGGGAACAGGCACAGCACCACAATTGGAACAATGAACAACAGGAATGGGAGTTCCCCAGAAGCGTTGACGTGAGATAAGCCAATCTTTCAGTTTGGAACTCACTAAATGGCCACCGATTTTAGTTTTTTGTGCTTTTTGGAGAATTTCTTCGGCTGTTAAATTATTTTTTGTGTCTGAAATTGGTTGAATTCCATATTTTTTTGAAATTTCTTGATCTTCCGGACTATTAACGCCTAAGTACGTATCACATTTATCGGGATAAGGAACATTTTCTGTAACAATTAAAGGGATTTCTTCATCAGTGAATGGATTTTTGGCTCGTAACTTGGTCAATCCTTCTTCCAGTTTGAGACTTTTCACTAAAACATGCTCCGGATTGAGAGCGATGAAGTTTACATTCGTCAAATTTGTTGGATCTCGAGTCCAAACGTTAATTTTCGTCTCATATCCTTCAACAGGGAATTCAAATCCGTAGCCGTCACACTCCCCGATCCAATGTTGCTGTAATTTTATGATGTCTCGCCAGTCTTCCAAGATCGGATCATCTAATCCTTTTAGTAAATTATTCGCAAATTGTGTCGTTTTCACAAACCACTGTTTCAACAACTTTTTTTCAACTTTTGCGCCAGATCGCCATGAACATCCATTCGCATCGACTTGCTCATCCGCCAACACTGTCTTGTCAACGGGATCCCAATTCACGAGAGCTTCCTTCTGATACGCCAATCCTTCGCGGTGCAACATCAAGAACAATTTTTGCGTCCATTTGTAATATTCCGGATCGCAAGTCGCGAATTCTCGGTCCCAATCGAAGGCGCATCCAAGTTCCTTCAGTTGTTGTCGCATGTGATCGATATTTTGCTTGGTCCAAGTATCAGCGGGAATTTTCCGTTGAATTGCAGCATTCTCGGCTGGTAAGCCAAAAGCATCCCAACCCATGGGGTGGATCACGTTGCGGCCATTCATTTTGTAGAAACGAGCCATGGCATCGCTGATTGTGTAAACTCGAACGTGACCCATGTGAAGGGCTCCCGATGGATATGGGAACATTGACAAGATGTAAGCTTTCGGTTTTGATGAATTTTCATCAAATGCACCTTTGGAGACTTTTGACGACCAGAAACGCTCGATTTCATGCTTTGTTGCTGAAGTAATTTCTTTCTCCTAAAAAAAATAAAAGTCGAGAGTTAACTTTTTGGTTGAAATTTATGAGAAATTCGTACTTGCAAGTGATGACAACCGACAGAACTGCACAAACAACGAATGAATTTCACATTTTTCGTCGTTTCAAGTTTTGTTAATGCAAGATTCCTGTGAAAATTGTGATTTAAATTGCGGAAAAGCAACATTTTCCGATGGTTTGTTTTGATTTCTTCAATTTTTTGTTCGGTAGCCAGATTACTTAATTTTTTTTTTGTATTTCAAAACCAAATTTTAAAAGATTATAAAATCAAATTTAAAAATTGGAAAATTTTCTTTAAATTTTTAAAGAAAAGTTAATTTTTTAATGAAAATTCATTGAAAAAACATTAAAAATGGCTCCTTGAATTAATTTAAATCCGCGGTCACCGTATTTACCTAACCTAAACGTCACATGCGGTAAAAGTAAACAAACAACAAATTCATAAGAAAATCATTTTCCATAAATTAATTAAGTTTTCCAAGAGTTTCCATCGAATTTCCGTCTAAAAATGGTGAAAACACTGCGCCGCACACGACTGGCCAGAAAATACAACTACCAAAGGAATCGGAAACGCGTTCAAAAGAGCATTCAAAATAAAGGCACCATCAAAGAGTAAGATTCCATCATGTTTTTCCCTTCCAACAACTAAAAAACCTCTTTTTCAGACCTCTCATCAAGCAAGAATGGCAAAAAGGCAAGTCACTTTCGAAGAATTTGGACGATATGGGTCTCGCTTTCGACACGAACAAAGCTCTCGGAGTGCCCAATAATCGCGAGCATCGAAAACGAATCATCAAAGTTGTCAACGGGTTCTTCGAGGAAGACGATCTGGACATCAAAAAGGAAGAAGAAACCTCAGATGAAGAAAATTCCGGATCCGAAGATGAAAAAGAACCAAAAAATTCGCGTGTCAAAGGATATGTCGCGGAAAA